>NW_010115136.1:235479-271016 GCF_000699245.1 Pterocles gutturalis | reverse complement strand
TTCGCTTTCCTCCAGTCCTCGGGCACTTTTTGGGGAACATGGAAAGTGATTTTCCATATGAGGTATTTTGGCTTTTGGCTGTGGCTTTTTGGGGTTATGGAGGTATTCAGAAATTGAGAAGTGGGATCTAAGTGCAGTCTACAGAGGACTTCTTAAGCTGCCTTCATTCCTTGGACTGGTTCTGAGCACCAAGTACCTGCATTTTAGGTGCTGTTGCTGTAGTTTTAACTGTAAATAAATGAAGGAATTTGATAGTTATATCTGTCCTGGATGAGAGTTAGCTGCTGTAGCTCTAACTTAAACATTTTCCCCAACTGGTTGTAAATCATAATTCATAAAGATATATTCAAGGTAAATGAGCTAGAGAAATTCTCCTTTCTGTCATGCCCCTCCTTGATAACATGTTGATCATTAGTATGCTAAAAGGCTTGAGAAATATCCTAAACAATCTGTTTACCAATACAAGCCTTTATAATGTGGATATGTGTAAAGGAATATATGTATATGTAAGAGCCTAATAGTATTGTTATTGTAGTGCTGATGTTCTAACGATTTAAATAGGCAAGGATAATGTCTTCTATTAGATCAGCAGTTTTAGCTGGAAAACACTAGCAAATTTTGGTCTCAGTTCTGTATCAGCCTGGCAGCAATACTGCCTCTTTAATGCAATGCTCACACTCTCTTTGTCTGTTGTTATTCACTCTGCTGCTTGGGTTCCTTCTCTAATCATGAACAATTAAAAGCACATTTTTGTTGCTTAAAATTGCACCTCTGTGTAATTGTCTGTGGGAATAAAATCCTGTCAGTGGCCCCTCTAGCCAGAGGCACTCTCAGTATATGTTGCTTAGAGATTTCCTATTTATGGCTGTCCACAATTCTCCTTGGTTATTTTTCAGGCATACTGCTCTTTTCTTAAAAATGGATTGCAGAGTACTCCTCATCTCACAACTCATGCAATAGGATCAGGACAGCAGCAAATTGTAACTCCTAGCCAGAGTGTTGAATCACCAGCTGATCTGCTCTTTGTTAGAGGAGTCTGTTACTGTCCATGTACCTCCATTGGTGAGCAATGACTTTATATGCTGGGAATGCAAGTGCCCTGATTTTGAGTAATTTTTGGAAGAGTCATGGCTACAATCTCCTGTTGGCTTTGATATCTGCAAGACTGTACAAAGTAAAGGAGCTAGGACTACTCCACCTCCCTTACACTAACTTCTGTCCTGATAACGATCTGAGGATTATGAGAAGAATCAGATGGGTGATGCCATGGTAATGAAGAGTTTACCTAAACATGAGCACAGCCTTTAAAAGCAAAACATAATGATCTACACTTGTTTTGGCTCTCACATAGTTTTCATGAATTCTGTTATACAGCACCCGCAACAATAATGATACTCAGATAGATGACTATGAGAACAGCCGCTCCTTCTGAAACCTGGGCATCAAACGCTTTTACCCTTTCTTGTACAGAATTTTTAATTCTTTCCAAATAAAGCAGCGCAATTCAGGCAGTGCAAAGCTTGTCAGGTAGCATGATGATGAAGATTGAACAACTTAATTGTGTTCTAGATAGAAAGTGCCAAAAGGAATCAATGATACAGGAGCCAATAAGGAACACAACTCAGGCAGTCACACTCTCGCTTTTCATCAGAGAATAGGGTGGTTTGTAATTTATTATTCCTACCTCAATTTTTTCTTCTTTTTGTTCCATAGAGGTGTTTATAGGAGAAATTCACAAACCTTTACAAACATTTAAATTAAGTTTCAGGTTCCCTTTATTATTGTTCTGTTTGTATGAGTATATCAAGTGAGGCACCTTTTTTTTTTTTTTTTTCAGATTATCAGACATTGGTCCAATGCATAAAATATATCTGAAACACCTCATTCAATTTAATAGCTGCCCATATATCCTAAAAGAAAAGCACAAGTTAAAAAAACTAACTGTATTTTGCAGGTCACAAGCAGAAGCTTGGTGTAAAGCATTTTCCAATCCTAATGATTTTACCAGCTTTGTTTTTCATAGAGAGATTAAGCACATATGTTATAAACGTGTTTAATAACATAATATCTAGTGATTTAATGTTGACAGTAAGGAAGTAGGTTACCATCTTTTAAAATAAATAGAAGCATGCCCTTCAGGTTACCTGCTCGATGTGATCCATTGAATGCTGAGGGTTACAGTGTCAAATCTACAAGAAAAGAAACAAAAATTTTTGAACAAGAGAGAGACAAATTTCCAGATGGAGAATAACCTCTCTGAGGTTCCTTTTAGGATACAAGGGATTTACTCATGCCAGAGCTGAGCTGATGGTCACCCCCACACAAGTCCTGGTAGAGATATTCGAGTATGCCATAACAGCACTTCTGTCTGACACATTGCTTTAATTCTGTACAAAATAGTGTGAATAGGTATTGTATCACTACTTCTCAATTTCAGTTTTAGCTGCTTTGTGAGTGAAAAACAAACAAACAAACAAAAATAAGAGAAAGAAAAGACACTTTTCTTCCCGAGGCAGGAATAATTTCACATGCTTCTGGTCTGGGTCACAGCAGCTCAGAAATACCATGGAACAAGTTGGCAGAGAAAGAAAAAATAATTCTGCATCTGACTGTAAATCCAGCAGTAAATTAGTTTATCCAAATTGAAATTTCTCCCAGATACTGTTCTGTTTAACACTCCCACACTTGCAGAAAATGCCGCGGGCTCTTTGGCAGTCAGCGTCCCTGGGACCTGGGCTTTGTGTTCCCCCCGAAGCTGGGCTGCCCGGCAGCACAGCCGCCCCTCCCCACGCAGGCACCAGTGCTGCTCCTGAAAGGTTGTGCTGGATTGACTTGTGTTGGGTCTCTGACTTTTCCTCTCGCAGACTTTTTTACTGGGGGATAGTAGCAGGAGCATCCCTGCCAGAGCTGAGCTATCTTGGCACAGCTTTTGTTCCTGGTGCTACCAGGGACCAGGGGCAGGAGTGGGGGCCGAGGGGCTGGGGCAGCCGCCCTCTCGCTCAGATGCCTGCAGAGGCTCCTGCGTGTCGCCTGCCCCGCTGGCAGCTCTGCTCTTATAAATGCTACGCTGCTCGCTGGGCAGGCCGTGTGCCTACGGAACAGTGCCTAGAGGGCCCCATTGGACTGGTGCCATCTTCCTTCTTCCTAGGCCTTTCTGAAGCTGAAGGAGAAGGCTGGAGTAATGCAGGGAGCACCCCACTGCTCCCCGGGGCTCTGGCTGTGTTCCTGGTGAAGCAGCGATGCTACGGCTGGGCTCTAGGGCTGCCTTATGGCCTCAGACCCTCGTCCTGGCAGAAGCTGCCTTTCCTGGTGGCTCAGCAGCAGAGTTTTCAGGAGCTGTTTACATGGTCTCCCCTCTGCCTTGTGAATCAGTGAACCGCAGCGCGCTCCGAGGGTGGTTTGCCAGCTCTCGTGTTGCTGGCAGCGCTCGCCGTGCCTTGCTGTCGGATGTGTGTTGAACGTGATGGGGTATGTAGCCAGGCTGGGCAAGTGGCTTCTCGCAGGCATTGCGCGGCATTGCTGGCTCTTCCGCTTTATTTCCCTGAGCTAATTAGATGCCAAATGGCACCTGTGCCTTTAAATGCTGAGTATAAAACCTGTATTAGTCTGCAACTGGAATAATCTGTGTACATAATTCTCATTAAAAAAGGCAGTCTGCTCAGGTAAAACGTGCAGATGAGTATATACTGCAGCAAAAAGCAAAAAATCAGAAAAGCACGAGCAGTTCCTCTGCTCATACACGGCAGCAATTTAGTGTTCCCTCCCTGCTCCCTGTGTCTGAAACCAAATCGTCCCTTCATGGGAGAATAGTTATAATTTGGTTCAAATTAGAATGAAAGTTAATATTTTCTCTCTGCAAGAGAAGAACTTCCAAAAAGTTTTAGATCAGAAGTGCCGAAGCAGGAGGCACTGCCTGCTAAATCAGTCAGAAACGATTTCACATGTTAAAATCAAATTTCCCATTTAGAATCAGCAAGCAAAAATAAAAATCATTGTTTCAAATTTTAATTTAAATTAAAAACTATGAAATGTGACTTTAAAGCAATTGTTCTTCAGTTGTCCTGGCTGGAAGATAAAGACCTTTAAACAAAATTAAGTTATTCCTGCAGAGAAATAATATATTGACAATGCTGTATTTTCCAAAGGAAGAATCTTTCAGCCAAAAAGATGTGAAATTGGATCAAGAGATAAAGTTACATTGTTAGACCATGTTAAAATACATTTGAAAGTGCTAGCATGTGAAACCTGAAGCTGCAGCCTGCCCACTGGCAAACCACACCTAGCAGCGTGAACCCTGGTGCGGGGAGAGGTTTGGTGTGGCGCAGGGGCAAGATGCAACGGTGTTCATCCAAGTGACCTCGGCCCCAGCGGGTGAGTAGCTCCCCCTCTCTGCTGGAGGCACCCATCCTGGAGCCCCCCTGACACCGAGACAGCAGCTCCAACGTGACCAGCTCCAGCCTCTCCTGCAGACGGCTCTGGAGGGACAGGTTTCAGTGGCTCTGCCCTCAGATGCGAGCACACCACCCAGGGTGCCCCATCAGATTTGAGCTTCCCGTGGGAAGGAATCAATATGACCTGGGAAACCTTGCGTTTCTTTAATTACCAGAATGCATTGGTTGATACACTTTATATGCTTCCTACTAATTTATCAACAAACCATGGTGTGGAAAACCTCTTGCAAAGCTGCAGAGTGCACTAACTGACATTTCTATGCTTTGGCTTACTAGAAGCAGCACCAACTCACTTACTTAAGACAAAAGTCTGAATTACGTCTTAGCAAGTGGTAGGGCTCCCTTGGGCAAAAATCTCATTCGAGGAGTGTAAAGGGACAGGAAGATGGCAGCTCCCCTGTGTAATCATACAAGTAGCTAAATTCAAAACAGTTGTAATTTAGCAAAAAAAGATGGATCCATTGTGACAGTTTATTGTTTGGAGTTTATAAAATGGGGAGAAGAGAAGGCCAACACGGGGAAGGACAAAAGCAGCTTTTGTAGTTCATACCCATAAATTATTTCCCCCACTGTACACATACGCTGTGACTGTATTTTCATCTTTGAGTTTTGATAACACAAACCAAAGTCTTGAGCATCACTGCCAGGGTTGCTGCTCTCACCAGAATGCTCATCAGGAATTAGAAGCTTGTGTGGGGACGAGCACACGTTCCTCCTTGTGTCCTCTCAATTCTTTTAAAGGAGTCTGAATTAAATGCAAATGTAACATTTCCATATATTGACAGAATACATTAAAAAGAGAATTTCTGTTGCTGCCTTTGTTGTTTGCACCGCACTGTTCCAGTAAAGGTGTTGATATCAGGAATATACATAACTGGAATCCCTTTCTGGATGTGGTGGTTATTGGAAGAGGCACAGGCCCATGCGGGCTGAAAGAGGAAGCGTTTCTCTAAAATATACTGACTGATTCTACATTTTAATACTTCCTACTATATATATGCTTGTTTTTATTACAGCATAAAGTACTTTTCCATGGTACAATAAATAGAAATACAGTATATGTATGTATATTTATCACATTTGTGGCTGATATATTTCTGGTGAAAATTAGGAATAGAAATAGGACTATCCTATTTAAAAGAAATAGGACTATGAAGACTAGGTCAATGTGACAAGTAAATTTATAACAAGATAGCAAGCTGCTATCTGGGACCAAATTTTGTACAAGGATTTTCTTTGTAAGGATATAAGGATAAATCTGAAACAACTCCACAGAATTTATTAAGGCGAAAAACAAATAAAAAATTGAGACAAACAAAGCCCTAACTCTGAGTCTTCTCTAGTTTGAGGGAGAATTTTGGAGACTGCAGTTTAGGCCTAGTTTTCATCAGAATGTATGTTCAGATATAACTGTTTATAGCTGAAGTCCAAGCCCAGGAATAAAAACAGTGTGTGGCCTGATTTTATATGAAGTCATTAATTATATCTGTAGTTATAAAAAAATTGGAAATAGTCTAAATTTTGAGGAAAACAACTATTATTGAAATCCCACTTTAATGTAGTCCTTGCCAATTTGCCTTCCATAACAGATGTTACTTCTCTTGACAACTTATTGTGGCCAAACTATATTTCTAGCCAGAAAATTGAATAAATGATAAAAGCCAAAAGGGAGGAAGATGCATGTTTTTGTCAGTGCAAAGGCTTACTTTTCCCCCAAGATGATGTTTGATGTTGGTTGCACTGGAGGTTGAGTGTCTACCCCTGTGCACAGGTGGACACACACACAGATTCACCTTGTTCTTCACTTGTGTTCGTTACCTTAGGACTCCTTTGTTTACATTTTTGCTCTTCTACCTTATTTCTTTTTCTGTCTTCCCAAAAGTCTGTTTTCTCTCTAGTCTTTCTGTCTTCTCAAGGGGAATCCTCTTGGCCAGTTTGGAACATTTTGTCTGTGTTTGATCTGATGGCCTCTTCTGTCCTCCTGCATCCATGGGCACTTTTACTTCTCGGTTCTCAGCCCGTCTACCTGCTGTCCAACTTCTTTCCTAGGCTGAAGGGTGTACCCTGCTCAGTAGGGCAGAGTGCTTTGAAACCTGAAGTCCTACTTTTGGAAGACAATGGTCACACTCTTCCACTCAGCATTAACTTGCTCCTAAAGCAGCGTTGCAGCCTGCTGAAGGTAATCACCCTGCTTCATTTGTGACTGCAGTAGGAATTTTAGCATGATATAATACTTTGTGGAAGTAAGCAAAAGTGTCTCATAATATTGCATTTTGTTAAGGTATACAGTTATCACAGGCAGCCACAGAGATAAGCAGGTACTTTAGTGGGCAATAGTTGCATGAAACAGAAGTGATAAAGCCTAAGGAATGTTCCTGAGGGAGTCCTATTGCCACACCAATGTCCGCAAATTTCCCTCTGCTACTGACAGAACAGGTGATCCAGATCTATTTCACTTTTAAATCAGGAAAAGGATCCATGACCTTCGAGTACAAACTGTCCTTAGAAAGCTTGCCTTCTCTGAGCCAATAATTTATCTTGCTGTCTTTTCGCAGGTTTAACAGCCACATGCATACAAGAAGGGTGTAGAGGCTTCTCCAACAAGAAGACCTAAGATTTCAGCAGAAATGCCGAGGACTTGAGATATTTTTCCAGAAGCCACTGGGAGATGGGTATGACCATTTTGCAAGGGTAAAGGTAAAAGCAAATTTCAGCGCTCAGATTTACAGAGAGGATGGGACCTTCATCATGATGATTTCTTCATCTGATCAGAGCTTCCAGGATGCCTCTGCCCAGGCTCCCCACGTGCAGCTGCAGCCAAGCACTGGGTCTGAGAACAGGATCCTGACAGTGGTTTCCAAGAGTGACTAGGAACCCTTCTGGATTAAATGATCGACGTAAAAGTAAGACGTTATTCTTACTAGCAATACTTTTTATATTCCCTTTGTTACAATTACTTTCACAACATGACTTGAGACATGCTGCTAAGAATAAACTTGATACTTGCACTGCATTATAATAAAATTGAAGGTAATTTTCCATAGAAAGAGAGAGTCAAAAGAAACATTTTTTTTCTTTACTGATGGCATAGGAAACTGCCAGCTGTTCAGCCTGCCACCAGCTCTACACTGCTGTGTAACATGGAAGGAGGCAAAGGTTTCATGCACTTTGAAGCCTTTAATTTCTCTGACTAAGAAGCCCATTTTTCATTATTTGTAATTTTACACACTTCATGGCTTGTCACAACCTTAACTGCATTTGAATACAGTTTCTATGTATGTTAAATATAGCCTTTTAAAATAAGTGACGTTTCCCATATTTTACGCAGTGACAAATTGCAATTGTCAAAGTAAGGATCTTAAAAATATTAAATGAACTGCATGGTAGGCCGGTGAAAACTGGTATACTGGTGTTTCACCTCTTCTGGGGGTTCAAGCAATATGTACTCCATATACAAGGTGCCAGCAAAGACACCACAGGTTGTCACGCAATGGGCATTGTTGTGTTATTCCTCTTTGTGCTGGTTCCTAAAAGTTGAAGTAATGACTTGGGCTCAGTTTGTCTTGGGTACTGTGTGACTCTCTGCCCCAAAGGGTTTGTCATCAAAGCCAATCTTACTCTGATTTTTAGTTTTATTTTTTTGTCTGGAATCATATAGATAAGAACAAATCCTACTGCTAATGGTGCAAATAGTTTGTCTTGATTTCACTGGGTAAGCACTGAGCATATAAAGTGAACTATTTTTTGACATTGTTTAGAAGCATTTAACCCTAAATTGACTTATTCTATCCTACAGCTATGCATACAAGGAACCACCAAGAACTACAGTATCCTTACAATATTAAAATTTTTTTGAACCAAGTTTTTCCATCAGTAGGCCAAGGCAACAGATTTCACTTTCTCTGTCAAGGGAAAGATCAAGGGAAAACTTTATTCCAAATTTGTTAGTAAAAAATCACTGACTATCGCTAACATCATAGATAGGTGTGGGCTTGCATTAGATGAAAAAGAACAACCCAGACTTGCACACAATTAAGCTCAAAGATGATTCTAAATAGTATAGCATGTCTCTACTGCATATTGCCTTATCTTGTTAATGTCAGCCTGAAAGTGTTCCAGGCAAATCTGTTCAGAAAAAGAGCACAGTACATATGAATCTATCTAATCTAAAGAAGATAGGATGCTTCTTACAGGTATTCAGAAAAAGAGCACAGTACATATGAATCTCTCTAATCTAAAGAAGATAGATAGGATGCTTCTTACAGGTAAGCAGTTGACAAGGCATGGAACATATGCTGAACGACGAAAACAAAATAAATCGTGATCATGAAATGATCAACCATCTGAATAAACAATGATGCTGTGGACAAAAGTATTTCATCACTTAAATGATCAAAATAAAAGGAAATTAAGCCTGCATTTTCAAAAGTCTTTATTAATATATTTTGGCAACATTTTACTCCTAATGCCATTGTTTTATATTCAATAGAAGTACTGTTTAGTGGGACATGAGACACTCAGTGTAGCTCACACAGAGAACAAGCAAAAGTCTTAATAATCTAATAAAAAAAGTCTTAACAGACTGTGATTGTAATGAAGTATCTTGATCAAAAAAACCCCAACTCCCCTAACCCCCCAAATCCAACCTGATTGTAACAGTACGTATGCCAACTGTTCACATGGGAATGGGCCAGGATTCATAATTTAAAGTAATACCTAATTAATGCTGTTTTGCAACAGATGTCAGGCTTTTTTTCTAGTCTCGTGTGCATATAACTTTTATCTTGTATTGAACATGTCCTTTGAAGCCCATTTTTGACCTCTGTTTTGGTGCAGCCCAACCAGAACTTGCCATAAAGGAATAGCTGAGGATCGCTCTGATGTTCAGATGCGCAAAAGTCAGAGCAGACAGTGGCATGCCGGGGACCAGCGCTGAGCCCTGGGGCTGCTTTGGGGTGTGTAACACCTGACCTGGATCACAGCTGGCTGCGTGCTTCTGCTGCACTAATTTACCTCTGTGGCCTCCTGGGGTCTTAGGACAGCAGGAGGCCAAGGGCATAAGGCTGTGATGATTGTTTTTCTTTGGTTTTTTCCGTTTATGGGCTAGTCAGTTCTGCTTGTATACCCCTATGGCTTTTGCGCCACTCGTGTTCCTGATGAGGTGCAGAGAGGCTGTTTGGGACAAGCCTGTGTTTTAGCCAGGCAAAGCAAAGTGAGTCAGCCGTAGCCTGCGTGGCAGCGCTGGGCTGCGTCTCAGCAGAGCTAGTGACGTGTCCCGCGCCTCCCACTGCAGGTAATTTTGTTCTGCAGTCAAGAGAATTTGCTACACTTCACCCACTCCCGGTAATTTCCCTGTGCTGCCCCAGCTCCCCGCACTGTGCTGTGCTCGGGCTGTGCGGGGCTGGCACATCCCGCATGGCTCAGCAGCAGCTTCGGGAGGTTTGTTTGCCCTGTGCTTGCCAGGGACCGATACATCGCCAACATAGTCATGCCATCGTGTGCCTTTCTACCACAGACACATTTATACAATGTGCATGGGGAATTATTCATGTCTGTGTCTGAGGAATTTTACAGACAAGCCCCATTTTACAGACCCAGACAGAAAAAAAAAAAAAAGAAAACAACCCAAAACAATCCTAAGAAAAATGAAAAAGAACATGAGAGAGATGGAAACTGGAGAGACAGCAGAGAGTGCAACGATAGGGGAGGCAGCTCTGAAATGCTGCATGGCTTTTTTTCCTCTCATTTCATCTGCTGTCTAACCTGCAGCACTTCAAAAAATAAATAATGCATAGCTTAACCTGTGGAATTAAGGAGAGCAGGTTTTGAGGTGGATATGGCCGTATACATCTTGCTTTTCATAGGGACCCAAAAGTCTAGGGAGAATGGTGTGAGCCACAGGGATGACAGTGGAATGAAACACAGAGACAAGTAACAAGGGATACTCAGCAGGGTAGCCTTGATATATTTAAACAAAGTACAGTAACAAAAAACATGTGTGCATGTGTCTGTATGCACATACCTGAACCTATCCAAAATAAAATTCCAAACAAAATTTTGCCAGTGTGATCATAGATTTAAAAGCTCAAGGAAGGGCTCATTTTTCCTTCTCCAGACCTTATCCTGCTTCTGTTTTCACCTGTGAAAGGGAGGTGAAACAGAAGTGGAGTCAGCCCATCTTGCAGTGGGAGCAAGATGATGCTTCTACAGCCTGACAGCACTGGCTAAGGATGATATTAACGAACTGTCTTTTGTGGTTTTTTTTTTTTTTTTTTTTTTTTTACTGCTGCTTTTTAAATATCCTAGGGGCAGATACTTAAGTATTTTAAATTGGCAGATGGTACTGAGAAAACAAACTTTGGGGTGTACAATCTATATGGATATTTTAAAAGCCTAATTTCTGGAATCTAAAGTCTCTCCAGTTCAGAAGTTAAAAAAATGCTTTGGCCAAGAAAGAGTATTGTTCTTTATTTTGAGTTTACCAGCTTTTATTGGCTTATAACATGCACAACTATAATAAAAAACTATTTGGCATGTACTAAACCTCCTTAAAATTTGACATAAAAGTACAAAGTATTTACCTTATTTGAAAAATCTATTTATTTTTAGGACCTCTCCCTTCTCTCCTCGCCCAATTTATATGAATGCATGGGGAAAATTTAAAAAATGAAAACTTTATAATGATGGGATAGCTTGCTTGACATTTCTCAGCAAAAACTGAGCGCTTGGTTTCAGGCTATTTTTCTAGCTTGAGTGAATTTTTATGGTTACATCATAAAGCCTTGAAAATCATAGTTTATGGGGAAAAGGTTGACACAACCTTAGTTATGATATATCATGAGCTGCCATTCTAAAAAAAAATGTTAACTCCTTCTGGGAAGCTGGGAATATATTGTGATGTTCATGCACCATCTGTTTGATTATATTCCAAAAAACGTGATGGTGAAACATGTGTAGTCGAAGTGTCAGTCTAGATTAATTTATCAGCTCCATAAACTACAGACACATACCTACACAGCTAACGAATCTATACTTCATTTATTGGTACAGTGTATTTCATTTGAAGGGTAGAGGACAAATGCATACATTTAGGATAGTTAACTTTGGGATGAGAAGGCTTTTGCTGGACTATATGTTTTCCCTGGATTATAATTCCACTTTGGTGACAAAATTTGAAATTGATGAGTCAAGCTCTCGGAAATCCTCATGTTGTCTTAGAAATCATGACTTTTCAAATGTGAAGACTTGGAAAACTTTTTAATTAGTCCCTAGACTTTGAGGCTTTAGGATTTATATCTCAAAATCAAAATAAAACAAACAAACAAAAACCCCTTAAAAACATAGCTGTGATTTTCACAAATTAGCAGACATCCAGGGGCTGGGATTTGAACAAGTTCTAACAGTTAGTGATTATTTTGGCAAACAAACATTTTCAGTGGTTAAATAATCAGGGTCTGTGTGCCCTCCGACATCACTGGTGTGTACCCGATACCAGCTAGAACTGTGGTGCTGAGCCGTTAGCCATCCTTCCCCCCTGCGTGCTTGTGGGTCACAAAGCTGACAAGACTGCAGGTAAAGGGAAATTTTACTGTTTTAGTACAGCTATCAAAAGTTATTGACCAAAGAAATCTCAGCAGCTAAGGATGGATCTGTCAGTAGAACTGCTGGCTGAAAGAAGCAAAAAGGATCTCCCTCCCCCAGCTCTGCAGCCGGGGAATGAGTGAAGCATCGGAATTTCAGTTAAAGATAATGCCATGTTGGCTGACGCACAGGCAGCTTCAATTCTCTTTAATTAGTTCAGAGTTAAGTGACAAAGTATTTAATCAGCGAGCTAACAAGTGCAGCAGCTGATTGCTCTGTGCGTGCGTGTGCTTGTGTGGGGGTGTGACTGAAAAAAGTAAATAAAATTACTTTCCTTGCTTTAAATGAAATGGGATCTCTAATTTTATTACAGCTGCAATCAGTTTAGAGGCATGATAGAGCAATAAAAATTGATTCTATCCTGTTTTATTCCTTTAACAAAGTATTTCATTTAAGAACATAATACTGTAATTTAACTGTTTGGCTTCTCAAGGTATGAATTTAGGCCTTATTTCCAGTGTCTCTGTGAAGGGGATGATCCAGCAGGCTTACCTCGATGCTGTACTGTTGTATTTAAAGCACAACTATTTCTGTTTGCCACTGATCAGATTGAAGATTGAGCCCCCTTTTCTTAGAAGGGTCTAGAAATCATGATCCACGTACATAAGCTTATTAACTTTCATTATTGCCCTTCATTACATCAAGGTCTTAAGATAAATACTGTGAAAACCCTCTAACTGCTGCAAGCCACTTACCGTCTTAGTAATGCAGATTACCATCAACACATCACCTGCGCTGCTGTGCTGCCCGATGGAGTTCAACCTCAGTAAGGTCCGGTTCATGATTTCCATCTCAGATCCAAAGCCCTCTGCCCACAGCCTGCAAGATTGTCACTCTGATGCGCTGAACCAAGAACACGTCAACCAGCAAAGGATGGCTTATACAGTCTATTATTGGCATTGAACTCGTGGATGTGACACATGTGAGCTGGAAATGACCCCTGGACCTGTTCACTTTCAGAGTTATTAGTTCCAAGCTGAGTTATTGCTGCACCTGGAGTTCCAGGCACAGAGACAGCCCTGTCTGTTAGGTACGCATGGGGCAGAAAGGCAAACCTTGTCCTAAGTGATTTCTGAAACTAAGTTAGACCGGAGACAATGGAGTTAGGTGGAGGAGGTCAGAGAAATACTAAAACTCTATCTACTATGGGCAGCACTCTGGGAACAGTAGGAACTCAAATGGGCTTTGAAATAAATGAACCTACTGCTTTAGTAGTAGCTAACTACTTTACCTAATCAAGAACTTCGTTTACAAGTCTCCGCAGAAGGAGAGAAGAGGCTTTTCAATTAATTGGTAAAAAATATGACTCACAAACGCAAAGTGACCCTTCCTAGCTGAGTGGCAAAAATTATGAAAACTCATTGAGATTTCTGTAATTGGTTTCAAAGAGACCACAGTTTCAGCGATGATTGATAATTTATAGTAAGGGTCATCCTAGAAACACAGTCTGAGGTCAGTTACAGGTGTCGAAGTCACACAGATGTCAATAGCTGGTTTATGGAGGGGAGTGGTGTGGAGCACACCTCCCAGAGCCCTGGGAGTGCCAGAGAGGGGCACATCCCACAGCTCTCCCCAACTGCCCGCATGAGTCCATTCCTGAATAAGTCATCAAAATTCTGTAGTGTTGGCTCTGCTCTTGAGCAACAGCCACACTCGTGGGAACTTAGTTTTTTAATTTACAGTAGAGTGCTGAGAGAGGTTAGCTTGAGAAGACAGACATGGAAAACAGACCCTTGAATATGAAGCTGACAGGTTTTATTTAGAAAGCCAGCATATGCACTGCCTGCATTCGTATCTGCAGTGTTCCCCAGCTTGACAGGCAATCTAGAGTATGGTGTATATTAAAGAGAAGTAGTTTTGGATTCAGATTTTGGTTCCCTTCATACAATTCCTGTAACACTGAACATTTTTTAGACAAGTACTGGTTTTGTTTTTCAATAAAGGCTACAGATTCAGTTTCTCTCATGGCTTTTTATTTAACAGCTCACTGAAAAAAAAAAGTTTCAGAATAAGTCTGGCTGCCTAGTTAGGCAAGTTTATTGCATTTTTTCTAGGCAAGTAAAATACCATCAGAATTGATCATAAAGCCCTGCCTGAAGAGACTATAGGAATGCATGGCAAAGTTTTTTATGGTTTTAATTTAATCTCAGAAATAATATCCAGCAAGTAGAATGCTCTACACAGCTATCTAAACAACATTCTCATATTCAGAATTCCTTTGAATTTCCCAGTGAGGGTGGGTTGATACTGCAAGTTTTCTCAGGCTAATGGCACTCCTCTGAGATGTCAAAGCAAACGGCCTGTTCACAGCAGCTAATATTGAGTTGTGTCACCTCAGTCACAAATAAATGTATGGATAAGAAATATATGATTAAAAACCATGTGCTATGGACCTCAGTTCAAGTCCTTACTCAAGGAGATATCCCTACAAGAGCACTTAAAACACAATGCATGTGTTTACATGCTTCTCTGAAGCTTCTTTCTTGAACTAGGATCAAAGAAAATGTACGTACTACTGTGTGTAAATCTTCTAGAACTGGAAAAATTAGGAAACTTAAGGGGGAAAAAAAAGGCTAGACAATCGTTGCAGTGTAGTGGTTCAGAGTCAAGGTATTGCTAGATCTGTGTAATAAATAGTACCAGCTAAGAAGTAAGACCATGAAAGTGGACAACTGGTTTGACTTGTCTTGAATCAGTATTCTGTGAAAGGTATAGATGAAACACTGTATTTACAGAATCCTTCTCTAAAGATAAGAATAACCATAAGTGTTGAACTTTAAAAAATTTGTCTCAGTTATTAAAGAGGTGTTTCCCACACAAGTCTTCTCTTGTGTGTAGAAACGTTACTGAAGACCTCTATCAGATAATTCTTAAGCTGGTGCATAAATGCACATGCAAAAGCTGTTGCACACAGGGCACGCCGACACCAGATGACCAGCCACTTCTGCCCTTCTCTGTCTCCACTACATGTGGAGGTAACCTGTGCTAGCTACCCTTGCACAGGGAGCTGGGACAGATGCTGGGACACGAGTCTGTAAATCCTGGGAAAGCAGCTGAGGTGGTCTCTAGTTTAATTTAAATTTGTCACAATAGTTAAATGTTATTAACTATTTTAGGGTTAGTGTAAGATGACTTTTGTAAACTAGCAAGCAGAAAAACCTCCTGCAACTTTATACTTAAGCCAGATGCAGAGATGGCTAAAAATCAAGTAAAAATAAATGGAAGCTGAAATCTTATTATGCAAGTTACATCAATTTAGGATTCCTGTTAGACTCTAATATTTCCTTTCTTTGACTCATACAGACTTACCAATATGTCCCATGATTCTTACAGCTCTTTTACAGATCTTCATGATATTGAGTCAGTGCATGAAAAGAACAGAAAATAAGAATATGACAAAAAATAACTATCAAGATTTCCCTCAAACTTGGGGCTTAATGTATGCAGGTACTTGGAAATAATCCCAGGTGATAAAGGCACTTTAGCCCATGAGATGACAAAACGAGCCCCCAAAGTCTGGCAGCTGATTGATTCACCTGATGCCAATCATTCTGCAGGTGGGGATGATTTTGCTGTGGCCAATCAGGCCATTGCCTATAGGCAAATGAAGAATTATTTTCTGGCAGGAGTTTAGAGCTTCTAGAGAATCCTAGACTATGAAAGGATATGTTAGTGCTACTTTACTTTACTGCACTATAAATGTGTGTTCTGGGGGCTGACTGATTTCTGGCTGGAGTAGCCATGCAGATGTATGGTATCTTTGTGGTTTCATGACCCTGTGCAAACCCTTGTGCTCATTTCCATTGAAAACCGAGTATGGCAGTGCAGTGAACACAGATGTAAGTAGATGTACAAATGGAAATGATCATTCTGGAGTGGTTATTTCCTAGATTTTTAAGGTTCTTACTGTGCTACATTACAAGATCATAGGTATGTTAGAAATATTTTTAATATGTAGCTGTTTTTTCTTGGTTAAAATGAAATAATGAATCTGATGTTAATCTGTGTGTGTAGACAAAAGGAAATTAACAGAAGGGGGACAAGGACAGGGAAAGGGGAGAAAAGAGAATCTCTGAGGAAGCTGAGGAGCTTTCAAAGGAACAAATACTATAATCTACTTTGTGGCTAAACTGATTAGCTCTCTTATAATCGCATCTTAGCTGATGAACTTTGCGATCTTCCTCTGTAAGATCACGGCTTCCACGGCTGTTCTATTTCATTCTCTAAGAAGATTAAGTGGGCAATCCTGAAGCTCCCCAAAACCACCTGTTGTTTGGGCCACTGTCTAATATGGCTTTTGAGGCAATCCTTTGACAGTTCAGCAGTAGGATTGTGACTAGTCTTGCTTGTTTGTGTATCTGCTGGTTTCCAGTTGGTGCTCTCTGTGTGGCACAGCATGCTAGATTTCTAGCAGCAGAAGTAGCTGACCCTCAGGAAAACTGGCCCCAATTAACCTATCCTCCCTCCTGTTTTCCTGTCCCAAGGGACAGTTTCTGTCTGCAGGGACACTGCTTTAGTTACTATAGTGGTATTTGCAGAGCAATGGTCTCTTCACCATCTGGCTGTCCCAGGGTTTAAAATGCACCAGGTGCTGGTGAATACATCTGCTTCATCGAGAAGGGACCCGTGCAGCAGGCCTAGCACAGAAATTCCCATAAAAATGAAGATCAAAAAAGATAAATGCATTGGAAAGGAAAAGAGGTAGAACCAGGAAAGCCAGTCAGGTGCAAGTTGAGCTTTAAACAACAGTCATGCCAGAATTGGGTCAAAATCCTTGTTCTGTGTAATCTACTGAGACCCAGCGGCAGCTCTTCAGGCTGGGATGTGTTCCTGTAAACCACGCTGTCTGGCTGTCCCACTCAAATGTCACTCACTACAAGTGAAATTCCTAAATTTAAGCCCACAACCTTCACTCCAGAGGAATGTAGGTACTTCTTTTTCCAAACAGTTCAGAATCCTGCAATGACAGAACATAGTTGTAAGAAATGAGTTGAATATTCTGAATTTCCTGCTTTTCTCCTCCACCAATGTTAAGGCCACAATCCAACAATGTGTTAAGCCCATGCTTAATTCTAAGCATCTTAGTGATCTGATGGTAGTAGCCAGTAGTGTGGCTGTTTGTCTGCTTTGATTTAAAGACTTCCTTAAGTGCATTGCTGACTCTGGCCTTTTCTACCACAGGTTAATACATTATGATTAAAAATGAATAAGTTCAGTTGTATTGTCATCCACAAAACTGTCAATCCATTAATATAACATGGTTCTCATCACTATGTTCATTCTTCCTCATCTCTCCCTTAATGAAGCAGGGGGAGGCTGGGTGGGTATAATTTTCAAGTTATAAATTTTATAAATGGTAGAGGTATTTCAGTCAAAGGTCTTATATTAAGAATGTCTTATGCTTAGTAACTTTTCTTATGAAAATATAGGTCAGACATCAATGCTCTTAAAGTAGTTCTCTGATGTCTTGCTTGCACATCTGCCTTTCTGTCCTACTCTAAGTCCAGCAATGCTAAATCAGTATTTTTCATCCAGAAGGTTTTCTATCACCAGGGAATATATCCTGGGAGCAGTAGTTGCACATTGCTCAGGTCCTCCCTTTGGGCTGTGGTGACTGGTAGAGCTACAGTTATTTGGTGCAGTTTGATTACAAACACAAGATTTTGTGAGCCATGGGTGCTGAGAAAATAACTCATCAACTTGTCAGTGCTTTTCTGACGGTGGCAATCTGATTGCTTACCAAAAAAAAAAGTAAACAGGGCCATTGTGTTTGATTAATCTGTTCCTTCACATTCCTTTGCAAGAATGAAGGGATCACCAGACTTGAGCACAGACAAGTCACTTCTGGTTGCCCTTCAATTTTATCACTGGTAATCAGCATTAATGTTGTGTGCAGCTTAATTGAATATTTTATATTGCAAAATGGATTGGTATGATTAGCACTTATCATGCTAGAAATGGCTCAGTAGAAAAAGAACCGTCTGAAAAATGTTCTTGTCAGGGTGTCTTAAGTGGTAGAGTGAGGGACTAAAACAAAATACTACTGTTGTGAGAATCAACTTGATCAGTGGTGCCAAGGGTAGATGGAAAATGGGGTTAATCATCCCATTCCTGACACTGCAGTGCAGATAGGGTTAATGGCAGGAATATTCTTTCACAGTGCTCTTCTGGCTGAGGAAGCTCCGGTTAACCAAATGTAGGGATATGCTTTGATTGACAGTTTGTTCATCAAGGCATTGATTGTTTCCTGCCATTCAGCTTGAAGATAGGTTGTTGAGTAAAGGAGAAGTGTCTAATTAAAATTCCTTTGTGGTGTGATTCCCCTAGAAAGGCATGAAACCAACAGTTGAGATAGCAGGAAAGTTTAAAAATTCTGTTTTCCAGGACTTTAAAGTACCTGTTTTACATGATCAATTTAGAAACTTAATTCTGGGGTTTTGTCTTTCAATATAGTTACCTAGGTGTAGCTGTCCTGTGAAGTTTCAAGGCAGGCACATGCTGTGCCACTGATTTCTTTCTGGGTTTTGGCTAATGGCTTTGTGTTTTCTGATGGCCACTTGCAAGAGAAAAGTGGTGATAAACCCGACCTTCTCTCAAGATAAAGAATAAACAAACTGGGGAGCTAACTCTGGTTTTGGTTGAGGAGGTGAATTTGAATTGTTGAGGGTTCCTTTTCTTCCCAAGAATTTCACCTGTAAACTCAAGATTGGAAAGGAGTTCAGCTGTTGCAGCTGGCTGGAGGGTATGGTCCGTGATATAAGAAGACAGCTATTTCTCTTGTAGCAGTTGTGTGAACAACAGCATTTGTGAAATGTTAATAAACACTGAAAACTCTCCCACTCCAACAAGTCAGCATGCTGTAGCTCAGCCTTGTTGTGGCTGCTCCCACTGTGCACTGGACTGCTAGTAATTTGGTGTCCAATATTCTCTGTAAAGCCCAGTAGTCTCTATATTGTGGATGTCTCTTCCAGTGTTACTTAAAAAAAGAATTACAGTAACTGTTTCCCAGCCTTCCTATCTCCCAAAGTAAGTGTTACACTAACTAGGCTGTCGCAGGGGTAGTAAAATCCCAAATGTTTTGTATGAAGAGTGCTTTTAAAGCATAAATTAATGCTGAGCAAGGACAACATTTTATCCTTTGTTAGTCTGTATTGCTTGTCTTGTAATCTCCTGTAAATCAGTAAATAAAACCTTCTCCTAAGTTTAGATTGTGTCTTGAAGACTTGTATGACAGTTGAACGGCATTACATTCCAAAGTACTGAGATATGGGTACAACACCCTCACAGGAGAGAGAAAGCTGTTGCATATATAAGGAGCACTAAAGAAAAGTTAACTTTTTCCCCATGAATTACTAGTTCCTACCCTTTAGCTGACAATGGCAATATTTTTCTTTGCAATGAAATATAAGGATATAGACCCATGAGAGCAAAACTGATTATAGCTATATTTAATACAGGTATTTACATATTCCAGATGATAAAAGGATCAAATGGGACTTCTTTTAGATCACTATAGAACAATTTTTCAATATTATGGTCATGAATTCTGAGTTTTACATAAAATACTCAGAAGTCAAGCAATTTTTCTTTTGTGTCTAGGTATTTCTAGAAGTTGGCTGCAGCTTCGCTGAAGTGTTAATTGGTAATGAGTGAGAAATAAGAGCTGTATGGTTTGAGACAGTGAGGATAGTCTAAAAGTCACCTCTTACAGAAACAAGGCCTGGACAGATGAAGAAAATAAGTTATTAGTTACTTTATTTCTCACTAAAGTATTTGTCTGTGGAGAAGCTGTACTCTTTAGCAAGGTAATTTCTGTATTTTTATTGTAATAATTTCATGAGGATGAGAGCTGGCCACAAAGCGCCAACCTTCTAGCTGTGCAGGGGCTCTGGTACAAAGCAGCAGATAAGCCACCTTCACTGTCAGGCGATGTTGAGCACACAACTGCTGTTAAGTCTTCTTTTGCTTAAAGAAGATGTAGAAGTCCTCCCTTGGAGGCTAAGCGAGATGGAGCAGAATAAGTCAAGATATGGAGTTATCAAAGTAACTGGAAGTAATTTATTTTGATTTACTATTTTCTTAATGGAAGTTGGACTTCAGTCACAAATGTGGCAAACAAATCATTTCACTATGTTTGGGAACAATGTGAACAATTCTGTGGTGTGATTTATTATGTGCCATTGAAAGCAATTTTAGTTTAATCAGAAACTGTAGTAAATATGTAATTAAAAAGTTCTCAAAATGTATGGGTTAAAAATGTCAAAGTATTGGTTGGTAACAGCTTCATTTGTCTACTTCTGTACTTGGAGTTGTGGCAGGGCACAATCATGTGTACAGCTTGGTGATTCATAGAACTTGGAGCAGACACTAATGAGAAAAAGCTTTTAAAATAAAGACACTTATTATATCATTTAAGTAGCTATGTCCATAAAGGTCAAAAAATAAATTACTTGAACAGGTAGTTTCTAGGTCTGAACTTGGAAGTGTCCAAGCTTATACCCTTACAGACATCTGAATTACAGAAGGAAAAAGTCAACAATAAATTTGGCAGAAAGCTGTATCTTGCTAAGTGGCACTTTAAAACTCATATAATTCTAAGAGCTAATGTCAAACTTCGCCCCTTCCCCCAACTAGTGATGAGTTTGATCTTCAGCTAGTATTTGGTTTATTTTGTGTTTTAGACGAACAAATACATTTGCACACACTATAGAGGCATTGGTCAGGGAGAAGTGTATGTTATTTAACACAATACAGGAAGTTTTTGATAAATAATTTATCCAAAGAGTTTTTGTGGCAGTGATAGCAACGCCTAGCTCTGACTGGTACAAACTAGTGCAGCAAGGGGCTGACTTGCATCAGCTGTGGAGGTCATACAGCCCATCATCTGAGTTGCAGCATCAGCTCTTGGTCCTGTCCAGCACCTGGGTGGTATAGCAGTGTAGTAATGTGGGCACTCGCAACTTGGTACCCAGCCCTGCACACAAGTGGGAAACAACTGCAGAGACAATACCACTGCCTGCTTGTCCCAAGTTACGTGGACCTTCTGCTGTGCCTGTCTGCTGGGAGTGAGCTGGGTGTGAACCGTTCCAGATGTCTGTGCTGCCATCAGCAGCTGTGTCTCTATCAAAACATCCTGCTTATATGCTTTTAAGCTGGAAGAGAGTTTGCTAACAATAAAAGGAAAAGCGAAGAAGCAAAAAATCTATAAATAAAAATTCTAGTAAATGACAACTGCAGCAAACAATCTTACAGGAGAATCAGGTGATCTGCTGCCTAGGTACTCTCACGTACAAGTAGATATCTAATTCTCCAACCTCAATTTGCCAGGGCATGTAATGCTGTATATGTTTTTCTGCTGACTGAGATCTAACTGACTTGGTAATATTGTACTGTTACCAGAGAGCTGTTCCTAAGTGTGTTATAGGGCACACGATAGATTTATGATTTCCATAAGTAATATTGCAAACCCTACATTTCTCTTCCAGCCACGAGCTCAAAGCAGGGCCAACTTGGGGTCTGTCTCCGAGAATGACTTGAATGATAGTAAGTAAATGACTATGTATTACAGAGACTAAATAAGCTTCTACCATACATTTTTCCAGTCTGAGATTCTACCAAACAGAAAAATAGCAGGTGTGTTCAAGGACTGATGGGCTCTGGGACATTGATTTCAATTGGAAAAGAATAGGAGAGGGGGGTTTGGGTTTTTAATTGATTTTTAGCAGCAATATTGTGTAGGAAGCTATCTGAGAAGCCAGGAATATAACAGACTTAAAACCTAGCTCTTACCTGTGGCTTTATGGTAGATGTCAGAGGAATTGCTGGAAAGCCTATAAGTGGATGGCTCTCCATTGGGTTTAATGCTTCCTTTACCTAGAGACTGTGGTAGGAAGAAGTCTCTTGGCCCAGTTATATATCCTGATGAGTATTGCCTCAGCACCTGGGAAAGACCTTGCTGCATCCCCAGGTAAATTCTCTGGGAAGATTACAGCTGAGGAGAGAAACAGCCAAGTCTTTTGCCCAGTCCATGAGCCTGAGGCAGGCTGGAGGCTGGTGGTGGCTCTGGGCAGTTGCAGCATGCTCAATGACTGCCTGTCAGCTAGTAAAACCACTGCTTTATTCAGATATCCAAAGATACAGTGCCAGAATAAAACTTACTATATTTGAGGCAAGTAGTTAGGAAGGATGCTCAGAAATGGTATAATGTGAGGAGAAGCTATTGCATTTGCAAGTATAACCCCTAAATTTTCTGACCCTCAGGAGCTACTTCAGTCTTGGGGACTGCTTTGTGTGACATAAAGCCCAGCACGATTCCTTTGTGTAATGTACAATGGGTGGGCTTTTACAAGGAGTATTTGTAGCAATAGTGATATTAATGTACCTTTTAGTTCACATACATGATGAATTACAAGTTGTGCTAATTATAAATCAATTTATCTTATTTAGAAGTCCTCATTCCTAAGCAATAGTGAGTCTTAGAGCAAGCTACCAGGAGACTTCTTTCTTTTCAGCTAATTAATAAAAAAATGCAGTATTTCCAGAATGTGTGTTCCTTGCTTGGCTTTTGTTAGGTTAATAATTTAGCAACTATAGTTGAGTGTGTTTAATGCAATTTTCTCCTCTTTCACTTTAAAATGTTGTTCTGGTATGTAAAAGAAAAATCACTTTTATTCATGTTTTCATGAAATGAATCCCGTTTTCCCCCACTTCAGGATGATCTAATGCTGCAGCAAAATGGGGTGGGGAGGAGGCTTGAGCAGCCAGGTTATTCAAGCATAGCTTTCACGTTTGAATGGCCAATGAAAATTAATTGCTTTTCATAGCTTATATCTTTGTAAGTACTTTGCATATCACCATAAACTTTAACTGAAGAAAACTTGGTAACAGTGCCATGTAAATACAGGCAGTAGGTAGGTCTGGGTGGGTTTGCTCTGGAAGTAATGCTGAGACGTGAGGACAGCTGGGGAGCAGAGCCTGCTCTTGCCTGGCCCCACACAGACACAGCAGAACTACAGTTTTCAGGGGCTGGGATCTGCTCCTTCACTGCTGTGTGTGCAACGTGGCGTGGGGGTGGTTCCAGGTATTAGTGCACTGACGAGGAGAGGCATCTGTGGCTGTTAGTGGATTCTCCTGGCCTGCTGCCCTTGCTCTCTTCCCAACTGGTGCTCCTTCACTGGGTGCTGATACCGTGAGCTGCATAAGAGGGAAAGACCATAGCTGCTCCAGTCACTGCCGCAGAGGCTTTGAAGGGTCGGTGTGTGCCATTGTGGCTGTCAGCAGGTGACCTTTCCTTACATGCCTGATGGGCTCCAGAGCAGATTGTGTCACTGAGGAGATAAGGAAGGATATGGCCATCCACCCACCAGCGGCTGGGCTGAATTAAACATTACATAAAATGGGTCTACTGCTTTCTGCTGGAAATAGAAACAAACAGTAAGCAAGAGAGTAATACGGTGGCTACTTTTAGCGTTCGCATCTGTTTGTAGCAGAGGATACCTTTCTCTTTTTCCCTAGAGACTGTCCAGCACACGGTTGTATGCTCAGCAGCCAAAAGTTGTCACTTGGGGAAGAAGTATTAAGTATTTTTCCCTAATTCTCCAGAAGTCCTATTGGAAACTAGACCAGGAATTACACTGCCTGGTATGTAAATTGTATGTTAAGTGGTTCAAATGTTCAGTCCAAAAAATAAAAAAACCTCACCCTTTCACAACTAGAATACAGAGTAGGGTATTCAGGTAAAAATAATTTATGATAGTAATTATGGTATAAACCAACTTGTCAGCAGCTAGTTGTTTAAATTCCTTCTTCCCCACTCCAGGCTTCTCAAACCTGTAGGGATTTAAGAAATACCCCTTCTGCCTGCTGTATTCATCAGAAATAGGATGCTGTATGTGAACACTTAATTGTGTAATGAAAAAAGGATCTCATTTGCAATGATCTGGAGTTTCAGGAGGTCAACCAGTATTCTGATAACTAAGCTTAATCTTTACTAGCAACATCTAATATTAATTACTAATATTCACAACTTTGACCATTAAAATCTGAACACTTACGCACATAATTGAGTCATCTAATGGCTCAACAGCTATAATTTTTTTCACTGCATGCATTTCATTTTGTTTAACCGTGAGAGATCTGGACTTCTATTTATTGCAGGCAAAGGTGATTCAGAATAAATCCTGACAGTTTGAGTTACTCCTGAGCTTTTGCATTTAATGGAAACACAGTGTGAAAGCTCTTTCTGTGATCCTTGTGTGGGAAGGGGGGATCTGACAGCAAGAGAGCTGATACCACTGCTAGTGGAAGCAACAGCATGGCAGGGAGGGACAGGCATGTGTTGCTTAGCTCTCCTTGCATCAGGAATCCTTTGCCCATTTCAGGGAAATACCAGTACCCTTGCAGCATATCCTTATTTTAAATACAGCTCTGGCCTGGCTGCCTGACCACAGATAAACTGAGAGGAGCTCCAATGGGCAATGCTGGCTGTTCTGATAAGTGTGTAAGATTGCTGGTATTACTGGCTTTGCACCAGGGGTTTCTGCAGACGATCAGGCATCCCTTTTTCCACCCAACTCTAGATATCTCCAGGCAAACTGAAGGCTGTATGGTAGATACAGATGCTGAATTCAGAAGACAAGTATGGTTTGGTTGAGTTCTTCCTCATTGCCACAACAACCTCATAGAGCAACCCTTGAGGTCTGGCACTTAGTGGGCTTTAGATGAAATCCTCAGTCTGGTGGGACAGGGATGAATGCCAACTGGGATAATGGATTCATTGCTGAAAAACTGGAAGGTGGTCACCAACTGATTTCACACAGGCTACTGGACAGACACCAACTGGATAGAATGACATGAATTGAGTTTGGGATTTAAGAGGCAGGGAAAAAAAGACATATTGTACCCAGTGAGAAAAAAACATAAATGAAATGCTGACCACTAAAGGAGGCTTGTGGAGGACAACACAAGGCCCCCAGGGGAATTCCTTATAGGAGAACAGTTTATGCAGCAGATCTCGGGGACAGTAGGGAGATGCTCAGCAGGAGGGAGGGGGTAGAAAGTGTAGGTGAACAGTCTTTGATAGGGTTGTGACTATTAAATAGCAACTGCTGCCATTTCTTGCTTGTCTGCCTTATTTTTTTCACTGTGACACAGCGTGAATAGTAGCTTAATAACTACTTGTGTATAGGTAGTCCCTTGAAGCTGGAATACTATCAGGCTGGAGAAGTTGTGAGAAATTCTGGACTCCTGAAGGCAGAGGTGGCTCTGTCCTCAGGTGATGAAGCTTGGTCCCTGGCCCTCTGTAGCTACTCACTCCTGCTCTCAGTGCCAAGGGGAAGATTTCTTCTCACCAGGTCTCTGACAGTTTTCAGTTTTTAAAATAGCTTTGTAAAACTTGGGTGTTATAAGAGAGTCATATCTAAGCTGTCTGGAGTCCAGGCTCTTGTGCAAGGAGACTACTTGACAGGGGGAGAGATTCTTTGTCGTCTTTACTCTTGCAATAGCATAAGTTAGTGAGCAGGAAATGATCTGATAGTTAAAGCAGATGGTTTCTCAGCAAAAGCCTTCTGTGGCTTGTATTCTCTGTAATTTTTTTTTTAGCAAGACAAACCAGCTTTCCTGATATGACAGCTTCATTACTGTGCCTTGTGGAAACATGCTGCCACTTATACTAATTTTACCTTGTAAGAACATAAGTATGAGAGCACACTGGTAAAGCAAAAAAAGTCAACATTGCTATAGTTTGAGAGATGCCTTTTTTTTTTTGGACATAAATGTCTGCCAATAGAGGGAAGCAATTTATAAAAGCAATGCAGAGAATAATAACAGCATTAAAATAAAGATAGACATATTCTTGCTTGTCCTGATTTTTACATATGCACACCATGACCCCAATGCAGTTGCTAAGAGTACTCCCCAAAAGGGCTGTTCTACATCTCCATGGTTTGTAAATGAGAACAGTGAGGGAAAAATAATAAAGACAAACTTATTCCAGAAGACACCAGTAATGGGGTTTAGAGTCTGAAAACAGGGTGCATGGAAATGAATGTAGAGCCCTGGTGCTAGTAAAGGCCAGTGAGTGTTGCTAGCAGAGGGCTATGGAGCTGGGAGCTGTAAGAGAGGGCTGGTCATACTGGGGGGGGGGGGGGGGGGGGGAAGGGGGGGGAGGGGAGGGGAAGGGAAGGGAAGGGAAAAGAGGGACACTTCTGCCTTTTCTCTGAGAGCAGTAAAAGGCAGGACCATACTGATTTACATTGTCTTCTCCTCTAACTAGTATACCACAACTCTGTGTAAATCAGAGATGAAAAAATCTGGTATTTGGTTTCTTTTAGTCTATACTGACTTCCATGGAATATATCCAAAAGTTTCAGATTAGAGCCTGAGTGGACATTGAGGTCTGTCTTCCTACAGTGCCAAACTGTGCCTGTTTTTGCGGGGAAGAGTTCACAATGGTACCTGATTAAATTCATATTTTGTCTTTAGAGTTCTCATTTTGGAGTGATTTGAGGTCCCTGAAGGTCAAAGTACAGGAACTAGCACTAATATTTATAATCATCCATGATAACTTGGAAACAATCTCTGGAAATGGATTTTTTTAATTGTCCGCCTTCACCATATTCATTTTTGGGGTAGAATAAGAATTCTGAAGTGATTCTACATCCATCATTCACATTTAAACTCTGTGACTGAGCTCATTCATTTTAATTGCATATGTTTGCATGGTCTCTTATTTTGAGTAGGAGTTGAAGGTGAAATCTAATCCGCTCTGTTGGGGATATAGAGAATACAAAAATAATGCAGTTAATGGGGTCAACTCTTTTTCCCCTTTAAGACTCCACATTTGAAATCAGCTCAAGAATTTCAATGATGGCAAACAAAAATTCAATTAGAGCTGTGTGTTTCTTTTCTCCACAATGTCAGTTAGCCCTGCGCATGGGAAGCATTCAGTGTAACCACATGTAGAAGCTGAGCATTGGCTTCTCTATGCAGAGAACTGTCTGAGAAGGGACTGAATTGCAATTTACACAGTTTCAGACAGTTAAAATTTTTTCAATGCCACAACACTGGCATAAAGACAACTAACTTGATCCAGTGCCTTAATCATTTTAGTTGCAGATGTGTAGTAAGAAAGGAGAACTACGTACTTTGCTTGGAGATAAACCTCAGCATTTTATGGTCTTGTAGCCATACCTACTTGTAAAGGAAGCCATGGGGTCTAATCATTAGAGGCCAGGATAAGAGCTCTGGACACCCACAAGAAAGTGTGTTGGATACATTATATGACCCTCTAAAAAGGAGGAATAATGGGGTTGAGTTGTTTGTATCTCAGAGCTGTTTATATTCAATTGGGTAACATCTGGAAGGCAAAAGAAAACCTGCATATAGCAATGATCAATTAGGTATTATTTAGAGTATTACAACTGAGAAGGAAAGCCAAATATTCTGACCTTGAAGATCAATGCATGATTGTTATAGGATTGTGCTAATAGTTGTCTGTCAATTACCTTAAGTCATGTTTCTATCTTAAAGATACTCAAACACCTAACTGTAAGCACCTCTTCTGGCGCAGTGAATCTGTTGGAATGGTTCTTCAGCCTGTCTTGTTTCATATTCTCTCTGTCATCCCACCAGCTCATTACTGACCTTTCCATATTGTTAGTTACTCTTTTTTTATAAATATTTGTAAAATTATATTGATTTCCAATAGCCTCCAAGAACTCTGGGGCCAGAAGAGCTCCTTGGGAGGAATGTGGTTAGAGAACTTGTGGATAGAGAACTTCAGTCTGGGATCTTGCCAGCACTCACCAGTCTGTAGGACTCAGTGAAAGTGGATGTTCCTGTCTTCCTGCAGGTCACCTGCCTGTCTGAGTGGTCACCAGGAGCATAAGGAGCCTCATTAACACATCCTTCTCCTGGGGTGGGTGGGGAAAAGTGCCTTGTCTGTGACCCTGCTTTAGTGTCAGGGTCATGTTTCCCTGTGCAGCAGTTGGGGCTGGCAGCACAGGGTCACCTGCTCTCACTCACATCTTGCCTGGAAGTACCTTGGCCTGGAGCAAGCCCTGACCCTTCTGAAGAAGATAAATTCTTTCCCTTGCACCCAGAGTCTGTCCTTGCACAGCAGTCAGGAGAAGGTCACAGGCCTGCTCATGCTGAGGTTTTTTTAGGCAGAACAGTAGTTGCACATGCTGTTGACATGACAATAAGCTAGATAATGCCCACCACAAAGGGACAGAGCTTTTTAGAAGGGTAAATAACCCCTGACATAGTAAATGCTGAGGGTCAAATATTTCTTCAAACTTTTTTGGAATTAAAACTCCATGAGGACATTTGGAATCATGCTTGACCACTCTGAATAAAGAGGTAGGAAAAGACCACCAGTCCTGATTTAAAGCTGAACAGCAGATTCAATAACATTATTGCAGGGAGACTGAAAATGGGCATTTGAAATAAGTCTCTATAGCATCCGTATAAAAGCATATACCTCTGAGAAATTGCTTATGCCTTTCCTCACATTTTTTTGTTCACCACTTAAACAAAATAAACTGCCCCCCAAATCCTGAAAGCAATGATTTTTTTCAAGGCACACTGCAGTTCAGTTTCCCAAGACACTTTGTTCAGTTACTTGACCCTGCAGTAGGGCTCTAAATGACAAACTGATTACATCATAATAATTTTTCTTAGGTAATAAATGGTGAAGCCATTAACACAGGATTGTGACTTAACTGCAGATCAAAGAGAATGAAGAGCTGGCTTCTCAAAGCTCTTATTCAAACACATATATCTTCAATAATAGCAAGGGAAATACAGAAAAATTACCATCAAAGTAAATCGCATTTTGTATTAATGCCATCTCCTTTCAAGTTTGCCTCAGCATGATAATACTTCTTTATTTAGTGGTGTTGCCCTCTTTCTTTAGAGACCTTTAGTGAAGTCTGATATTTTGTGTATCATTAAAGTGACTTGAATGATCAGGGATGTGGTAGACCTGACATTCATTTTTAATTATTAGCATAAATAAAGAGGTATCTATATTCCACACCTGCTGCAATTATAAAAATATATTTTCTTAATTTATAAAACAAATTATGTGCTTCAGGGCATCAGTCAGAGAGATGAGAGCAGTTCTTTTTGGTGATCTCTATTTATTAGAACTGACCACAAAGGACCAGTGATATGGTTTTGAAGCTGCTCAGTTCACAGAATCAGAATGGCTTGGGTTGGGAGGGACCTTAAAGATCATCTAGTTCCAATCCCCCTCCCATGGGCAGGGACCCCTTCCACTAGATGAGGTTGCTCAGATTTTTGGCTTCTGTGCAGTTTCTGAGAAGGGTATCTGCATAGTATCGGAAACAGAATTGTGAAAGAAAAATACTCCAGAAGTGTTTTATCAGTCTCATATCTATGGTGCTGGGCAGTGCAGCCTTAGACACTGTCTCTTTTGAAAAGAGCAGTTTGGCAAGGAATGCTTTACTGGTCACCAAAATGTTAAGCTAGAACAAACAGAAAAGAAGCCCCTCCAGACATTTGGACACAACCTAGAACAGCACTTCTTTTTAAATTTTGGGTCACTTTAAAGATGGAAAGCTTCATATGAATTCAAAAAGCTGAGCTACATTTTGCTGAGCATTGCTTTCCACTTTTCATTTAATTTGTATGTGTAAGTCAGCATTACTTATAAAATGTACACATAATTATATTTTAATAAAATACAATAATTGCAATTAACCTAATCTGAAACTCCATTTGCCAAAGGACTCTGCTTTAGTAGTTTATACTCCTCTCTCATGCAGGCTGTCCTATTTCTTTTTTCTTACCAAAAACTCTATCTCAAAATAATAATGGTATTTTAGCACTCTTGGCAAGACTGGCTAGAGCACAACAGCAGAATCAACTGGTTACAACTAAATTATTCTTCTTTAAGCTATGTAGTGCAGTAGGTTAGACACTCTCAACTAACACAGCTGAGTTTAGTGGAAGACAGAAACTATCTAGTGTAATATAAAGGAGTTTATTTCCTAAGCTGTTCCTCCTGTTCAACAGTTAACTGAGTTCAATGAATTGTGGTGTACAGTAGTGCAAGTGAAGATGATGACTTTTTTTTTATTGATGTTTTGTATCTGGAGATTTCTTGTGATCCCCTTAGGTGTAAGGGAGCTGATCTCTAAGTCTGCTGAGGTCCAAGTGGCTCTTAGTGTCAGCTGAGGCTTCTGCATCTTACAGCAATGTCTCTAGCATTATACCTGATGATAAAATAAAATATGATGGTAATTTGGTAATTTATTGTAAATTCATAAAGTTGTTGTTTGAATGTTTGATTAGTTAAAAGCTTTTTGACTAATGGTAGCTAACAGCTTGTATGTATGAATATTGTAATGCCGAGTGGCTGAATTCCAGGTGAAGTGATTGTGTTCTGGGGGTGCACATATGTTCCTGGGTGTATACAAATTATTGTTAGTCATGCAGTTTCAGTAATAGGATTATTTTCAGTGATATATCTTCCATTTTCATGTCTTTGGTTTTCAGTCTGATTCTAGACATCTAAGACTTCTCTGTCTTGCATCACTCCCTTTGTAGTTATTCCCTTGTTCTCGTTCATGTAACTGTCATACTTCAGGGACAATGACAAGAAGAAGAATGAAAAGAAAATGTATTTTGATGGCCTGATGAAAATAGTAATTTAAACAAAAAAAACCCCTTTACACTTTAAGCAAGTAAAAGGTGTGCTTTGACTTTGTTGTGACAAGGCAATTTGGCTTTTAGGACAGTGTTTTCACAAAAGCTCAACAGCCACATAGGCAAAACTATTTAGATGTCTGTCTTCTATGTGCTTCAATTGGAGATAGGAGTCCAGACTCTATGCTGAAGGAAACTGGTGTCTAAACTCTTCACACAACTTATTCCTCAGGATGTAGACCTCTGTATCACTTCACATTCAGTGAAACTTCTGTTCTTATGTTACAAAAATGTTTCCTGAAATTTTATTTGAAGATAACAAACAAACATAACTGCATGGGATTAGTTGACAAAGTGTGTTGCAGCTGCTCTGTCTCTTTTGCTAGCATTGACAGCCCACCTGGTATCTCTGGCTCTGTGTGAGAGATCTGTGTGAACACTGCGCTTCTAGGATATGGGCAGAGCCAAAGAGTTTGAGACTTTGCTGCATGGTGTTGGATATAACCTTCACCCACTAGGGGTTTTGACATTTAATGTGAAATGGAACAAACTATGAGGGGAACTATTTAATAACATGCCAGCACAGGACAGAGGGAATGCAAAGGTGGCATTGGTTCAGTTTTGATGCCAACCTCTGAGTTAGGCAATAGCTCTTTGGCTGCAACCATCATATAAAGCATATTGTCCTGAAAACAAACCAAATGTGCTAGACTGACAGCAATTGCTGAGGAGTGCTCAATTGTCTCAATGACACAACAAAGAAGGTAGGAACTGGCTGTGTCTTCCACCACTTCTATGCCCGTGAACCTCACCTGCGATTTGCCAAAGCCACTTTTAGAGAGAAAGGTGACCTCATGTCCTTTGAGGATCTGGACTCTGTACTCAGCCTGTTGTTTAGAATTTTGTGGGGAGGATGCCTGTCTCCCACAGCCCAGACTGGGACCATCCACTCGTTTCACACAGGGTGCAGACCATCTGTCAGACAGTAAATGCTTTCATTCACCATCCTTCTTCCTCTGTTATTTGCACATTATTGTCATTTCTGCCTCTCTTCTTATGTGTAGCATATCAGCTTCTAGATGTTCAGAGCAGTTTCTGCATGCAGATCTGGAGTAGGTTTGCTATCAAAAATCAATATTTTAAATTATGTTTTCCCCAGAAGATTATTATCATTGTAAAATCAAAATATTTTGCAATTCTTGAAAGCTCGAAGAATATTCTATGTATGAGCTGACAGGAAACCATAATCAAATTGTCAAGCAATTGCTCCTACTGTGGCAAAGTGAGAATGTTAGATTACATGTGTCAGCATGTGAAGATAAAGACTGCGTAGTGAACAGCACACTGAAGGCTTGATAGGAGATGGGAAGTTTATCGCTCAACACTCTAACCTATTGTAGACAGTTCTGCTACCTCAGCAGTCCTCAGTTGGCATTAAAAACCCCTATGATCAATAAAATGCCTCAGTTTTGTCATTTGGAAGACACTTCAAATTTTCTAACAACTTTATTTGGTCAATTAAAGACTAATTGCTATTCCAAAGGGTTAAGTAATAAAAGATGCAGAATACTGATATACATACACTAGTTGTTTACTGACTCTAATATTATTATCGCTTCTCTAATCTCTTCAAACAGGCACCCAAATGCATGCTGCTGTGATTATGTGAATAAGAATAATGGCTCATTTATTCAACATACACATTGGCTGCTAGTCTGGGTTTTTAGATGTTTAAAGATTTATGTTCAAATTATTTTTCTCTAGCTTTCCTGTCCTTTTGCCTATTCTTCTGTAAACTCTTCAATCTTTCTGTTCTCTATGGCTGCTCTGCATAGTGGATGTTCACTGAAGGCATGTCACCAAAGTTCTGAGCTTGGGGGCTGTGACTCCAAACCTGCTGAGAACTTGAACTCTCATTAAATTCAGTCAGAATTAATGACCTTGCAAGATCAGGCTTGCAGGGCATTTTCTCAAGCAGTCCAATCATTCCTGTAGCTCGTTTTCTTTTAGAGGTAGGATTAGAAAAGAGATTTGCAGGAGTGAAATTTAGAAGCTTTTTAACTCTGATAACCAGATTGTCATTCAGGCTGATTGTTTAGCTGCAGCACAGAACAGGCACTTAATGTCAGTTAAATAAATTCAATCATTTTAGAAAATACAGTATTTATCCGCTTAACTAGTGCAGCTTTCTTTGTCTGACTCTGAAGTACCTTGCAATTCCCTAACAAATTTTGAAAGGAAAAAAAGTGGTATATGATGGGAAGAGGAAAATAAATAGTATACAACCAGAATTAGGTCACCAATGGTAAATTAAGCTGTTATCATACATTGATAAGGCAACTGACAAAGAGAATGCACTATATTTTGTAATTTTTGTTTAGCAGGAAAATGTTTGGAAGGGTATTATTTAAAAATATATGGAGGGAAATACAATGGAGAATCACAAATACATGAGGACTGGAAACATCATACGTGTTTACCCATTTTTTTCTTGACATTAGACTGTGAATGTTTAGACTGATTTAGAAATAGGTTTCTCATATTCCTGGAGTAAGGGCCTGGAGCATCCTTCCAGCAAGACTAGTAAGTGGGAAATCAAGCCATATGGCTGCACGTGAAAGCAGGGAGGGGCTGAATACAGAAGCAAGATATTTTTTTTTCTGACTTCCACTAGAAGGGGCAAAGCAGCCAGGCTTGGATGTGCCTCTGCTTTGCTGTTAGTGGGTGCAGCAGGTGGACTGTCACCTTCATACTGGAAAACAAGGTAGATTACTTTTAAACTGGAAATTAGTCAGCTAGTGAGACAACCATGTAATGTGGGGCTGGGACTAGATTGGGCACCCAATGACTCGGTTCTTTAATCTTACATACTTTATCCTAAAGAACACATTATTTCTCAGAACTATTATATGTTTCTGGTGCATGCATGTAGCCACACTTTGAAGGGCAAAGTCTGTGCTTCTGTAATTAGTATGTGGCATTAGAGTGTGCCATTCAGAGAACGTTTGCTGTGGAGCAATTGGTTCTAGGCTTGCACATCTATTTATTACCTATTAGGTTGTTGTGGTTTTGTGTGGTGGGTTCGTCTGGTAGCAAGGAGGGGCCATAGTAATGGCTCCTGTAAGTAGCTGCTAAAGGTTTCCCTGGACTCCAGCTCTGCTGGTAGCAAGGGAGGGGCTGAGTGGTGACTCCTGTAAGCAACTGCTGAGGGTTCACCCCCAACTCCAAGGTTTAGTAGCGAGGGGCGGGGGGGAGTGGGGGAAGGAATACCACTGATCTAACCCCTGTGAGAAACTGAGAAACTGATGGAAGTTTCCCCAGCTTCAGGCTGGACCCACCCCACCCCAGGCCGGGGCCGAGCCAGTGAGTGCCTCTGTGAATAACATATTTAAGAGGGGGCATGGAACAATGGGGTTGGCGCGGCTCTGGGCAGGGCCTGGCTCGGGCGGACCGGCTCAGCCATCCAGCTGCCTGCCTGGTTTCTGCAAACCGACCTGCCGTCAATTTTTTTTTTTTTTTTGTTCTTCCCAAGTCGTGTCGGTTTCATGCCTGTGACCCTAAGTGGTGAGTGAAACCCTTGCTGCCCCTGTCTCAGCCCACCAGGCATTTAGCAAAGGACTGTCCCTGTGGCCTTTCTAAACCACGACACAGGTGAACCATCTAACTCTCTAGTTTTGACTTCCTTTGCTGCTTATGGGGGTCGCATGCATTTATAGCTGAATCCTAGCCCCATTAAAGCAATAGGAAGACTACAGATGAATGACAGTAACATTTGGATCTGGAGAAAACATTATTTTTCAGAGTCTTGAAGGCTTACAAATACTTCTGCAGATAGCTAGTAAACAATTCTTTTCATTAGTCAATTAGTATTCATTGTCAATCACTGTCTCCTCATCCCAAAGGCTTATCAAGTCTATTCCACTAAGTAAATGCATCCCTTCAGTGAAAATTTGTTGATCATCTTAGTTGACAGCTAAGCAGCTGATCACTTTAGTGTGCCACCTGTGCTTAAGCAATGAATCCTCACTGGCTACTTCCTGTGTGCTACCACTACAGGGTCTGCAAATGATTAGGAATTAAGTAATAATTACTGTTGCTTTAACTCTGGGGTTGAAACTGCTTACTTGTGGTTTATTTTTGCACAACTTTCCAAGCTGCTTAGCTAGAAAGGCATTTAAAATGTTTATCATATTGCTGGGAAGAATAGCCTGCCAAGGGCTATTATGGTAATAAAATAAATGACAGTGGCTGTACTTTGCCAACAGAATATGTGACCATAACCTTTTTCTTCGGCACTTTCCACTGTCGTTCTCTGAATGGAAGATGGGGTATTGTTGGGGTGAAATGCCTTAGATTCAGCATTCTCCCTTGTCTTGTTCTCTTTCCTTAGAGGACCTTAAGCGCACATCTTCCTGAAGTGAATCTTACACAGCACCATCCTTCCATCTTCCCACCTAATTCAATTTCTTTGGTAATGAGCTGAATTTTAGCATTAGGAGAATGTCTTTGCAGTATAATTCAAGGAGGAGTCTTTGTTGTCATACATTGTAATAATTTATCATGGTTTTGATAAGAATTCTAAAAGATCAGTAGATAAGAGTAAACAGTCTCAGGGAGACAGCCCTTTGATGCTGATGTTAATTTTGCAGGAACTGAGTTGGTCTTCTGTCATTAAAACTTAAGACATAATTGCAAAACCATCATTTTGGGGAAGTTACTACTGCCAAATACTTTACAAAGTGACTGTTTATTACTTAAGCAGTTTAAAACAGA
>NW_010115136.1:184156-235448 GCF_000699245.1 Pterocles gutturalis | reverse complement strand
TCCCTACTAACACAGAAGGAAGAAAAACCTGTAGTGTGGAGACCTTAAAACATTTATAAATGACGAGAAGAGTGTATTGCAATCTCTTTTCTAAAATTAGAAAGATTTTTTTGGAACACAACCAGGCCGTTAGATATGGGCACACTAGTTCAGCTAAAAATAGAATTAAACTGAACCTATAGTTAATATTCAAAAATACCGAAAGCTTGAGAAACTGATAGTCATTTTCGCATATCACAAAATCTGAGACCTCTACCAAGTTTGTGCTCAAGTGCAATGAGGACAGCAAAAATGGCTGTTGGATATTAATTGGTGTCTACTTCTACCATATTGGCATACTCGTTTTAGTTACTACAGATTTCTTGCTATTGGCTAAAAATCCATTTGAGAGCTAGCAGACAATTATAGCTGGGGAGATAAAACTACAGCTTTACCAAATGTTTCAGGGAATTTGAGGAAATGAAACCAAAATCCCCAGGTTCAACTCCTTCAGGAATTTAACACTTTTGGAGCATAATAGAAGGGAGGTAGTGCAAAAGAGATTATTTATTTATTCCTCTCAGAGAAAGATAAGAGGTTCGGTTCTGGTCTAAAATGCGGTGGGAGAAGCCAGGAATCGCTTCATAAAAATGAATGGTGTTACAGAAGTATAACTAGCAAAATCTAACCTTGTGGCTGTGCTGACTCAAGTTCTGCTTGTGGAGTTATGTTTACTCTTAAAACAGTACATGTTCAAGTATTTAGGTTTTTTCATTGAATCATAGAATGGTTTGGGTTGGAAAGGACTTTAAAGATCATCGAGTTCCAACTCCCCTGCCATGGGCAGGGACACTTCCCACTAGAGCAGGTTGCTCAAAGCCTCATCCAGCCTGGCCTTGAACACCTCCAGGGATGGGGCATCCACAAGTTCCCTGAGCAACCTGTTCCATTGCCTCAACACCCTCACAGTAAAAAATTTCTTCCTAATATCTAATCTAAATCTGCCCTTTCAGCTTATACCCGTTACCCCTTGTCCTCTCACTGCACTCCCTGATAAAGAGAGTTTGCCCATCTCTCCTGCAGCCCCCTTCAGGTACTGGTAGGCTGCTATTAGGTCTCCTCAGAGCCGCCTTTTCTCCAGGCTGAACAACCCCAACTCTTTCAGCTTGTCCTCATAGGGGAGGTGTTCCAGCCCTCTGACCATCTTCATGGTTCTCCTCTGGACTCGCTCCAACAGGTCCATGCCATGTCTTTTTTTTATGTTGGGGACCCTAGAGCTGCCTCTTTATTTCTCTGAACTGGCTCTGCTGCTAACTGTAGGTAGATGTCTAGGTACAGCCAGGTGTGTCTGTTGATCTGTTTTGACTAGACCCCCCCATCCCATTCAGATCAACTTACTGCCCAAAGGCAGGGGAAGCCTGGCCCATAAATCTGTTTCTCTGTGCCTTTGTGGTCCAAGTCCCTGTTCCAAGAGCACCAATGGCTTGATAAGGTTTCTGATATGAGTACAGCAGTAAAGACTGCTGTTACAGGGGAAATGGAACCAAGCGCAGCTAAGAAAAAGTTAATTAAATATAAAGGCCATGAGCAGCCTGAAAGATGTAATGGTCCTGGAAAACAGTTTGGTCCTAGAACAAAGGGTGTCTTCTCCATTTTCTTAAAAGCATTGTCAACAAGTTCCTTCTGTAGAGCTCTCTTTCTGGTTTGGGAATCTGTCACAAAACTGTTGATTACTGTGTGATTGTTGCAGTCTCATCTTGTCCATCTATATGTTTTGTCTTCTTCAAAGTGAAGAAGTCCATTATGAACCAAACACAATGTAACTTCATAAACAGAATTATCAAAGAGGCACTTTGCCTGATTTCAAGTACCTACTTTACTAACGTGTGACTATTCTCAAGAGTAATAAGGGCTGTATTTGATTCTCGATACCACAGTGAACAATTCAAGGTCCAGGGTCTAGACTCAGCTGTGCTGGGATAAATGTAGAGGAGCACCACAGAAGCTGGTGGTTGTTATGGCTTTGTATGGGGAAACTGAGATCAAAATGCTTTTTCTCTGTATTAAAAATAGGGCTCTCCTAGAGCTACATAGATCATTTTTGTTAAGCACTTACCTTATCACCAAATAGAAAAAGTAAGTATTTAAAGACCTTACAGAAATGAAAGAGGGATTTTGTAATTTTTTAAGATATCTTAAAATCACACATTTTTTTGTCAATTTCCAGTTGCTTGCTTGTTCTTTTTCTATAACACTATTGCTTGCAGCTTCCCATTTTATTTTGGGGAAAAAAAATGAAAAAGGAGTAATATCTTCTAGCATTTTTATAGTAACAGTTATGGTAGTTTTAGAAAATTGTTATACCAGTCAGTGTGTTAAGGTAATTTGAAAACATTACAACAGGATGGAGGAAAAAAAAGAGAAAATATCTGTTATGCTGATCACGGCTGATTTACCAGCAGCGGAAGCCTGGGGTTTCATTACTGTTAGTGTAAGAGGCCTGTTGTTACACCTGCCTCACTACTTCACAAATAAAACACGACAGGCTCTTTGAAAGAAGATTGAGAAGATTAAAATAGGAAATACAGTCCCAGGATGTGGAGGTGGGACGTAGGGCCATGCCCTCAGCCAGGAGCTGTGTTTCCCTTCACCCCAGCCCAGGAAATGTGGAGACCTCCAACCTGCAGAAGCTGCTGACCCCTGCAGCCCAGATGTGCTTTCAGCCCAGGTGACTTCCCCTGAGGGCAGTTTGTGGAGCCACCTCTGCCTTCACCCTGTTTTCCAGAAGGGTGTGATGGGGCAACAGTGCAGCAGGGAGAGCAGAAAGGGGCCCTTGGCCCAGAGGTGTGGGGAATGGCTGTGGGGGTTCACGGGAGACGTCTCCAGGCCCTGAGCTGTTCTGGAGCCAGAGCTTCCTGAGCCAGGTGAGGACCAGCTGCTCCCCCCTTGTGAGTGCCTGCCTCTGGGCAGTAGCTTTATGCCTGTAGGGTTTAACCTGGTCCACAGGCTCAGGCTCCCATCCTGTAGCTGTCTCTTGGGGGACAAAGGGGTTAGCTTTGTCCCCCTGCTTTAGCAGGCCAAACGGAAGCTGCTGAAGGAGCCTGGTGCCCGGGTGCCATGGCCCCTGAGAGAGCGGGCCCGTGAGCTGGGGGAGCGTGGGGCTGTGAGAGCCCCTTCACACTGACACAGGGAGAAACGGGAGCAGCCTGTCCAAAAGTTAAAGCTTAAAGCGTCCTTAACAGGAGAGTGGGAGTGAATACTTGTTTAATCTCTGAGTTTTACCATTCTCTCAGGAGAGAGGAGTGGAGGAGTGAGGCAAGTACATCATGACATGTCCTGCAACATGGCAGAGAAATGCACTGTCTTTTACTGCAGCACTGCTGAGGAGCACCAGTTACTGACTTGCACTCTGCTGTAGCCAGGTACTTGTACAAACATGGCAAAAACCCCTGTAAACCCCTTGGAATGGGTGCTGTCTGTGTAAGTGGGGGAGTACAGAGCCCTTCTTTTGTGCTCTAGCAAGCTGGCTTTCCCACAAGTCAAACAACACCATTTCCATAAAAATTGGAAACAAGTACTTGTTTCAAATGTTTTGCAAGTAGTACCTGGCTTGCCCTGTCCTTCTAAATGTGTGTTCCACATGTGTTCTCAGGGGGCTCGGTTTCCACAGTGATTTACCCATTGGGCTTATCTGAGGTTTCTATGGATTTACAGCAGATAACTGAGCAAAACATTCTCTGAGAATTGGAGGTTTTTATAACTTGTTACAGATCCCCAGATTTATCCACAGTTATTAAAAAGCAGTGAAGATTCTTGGTGCACAAAACACTAGTATACACTACTTGTTATCAAATTCAGTGATAGCAATTCATTACTGCCTTTCCCATAGGTTCTGCTACAAAGATGAGATGAATTGTAGGGTCCATGTCACCTAATCTTTGTTCTGAATGACGCTTTAGGTGTGTCTACACCCTACAAAATAACACAGTATGCTCATATATTCAAGGAACAGTCTGCATCTTGTCACTGTGCCCTAGCCGTTGTCCTGCCGCAGCCCCCCATGCCCTGCTGCAGTCTGCCTCGTCTCTGCAGCTCTGCCACCTCTCCCTGGGCTCCTGCAGCAGTGTCTGCCCCTTGCTCTTGTGCTGCCTTTCTCCTGGCTGTGCACCTGCAAACCCCGTGCTGGGGGCTGACAGTTCTTAAGGGGAGCGACCACTGCCAGCAAGAGACTCTCACTGCCCTCCGCTTTTTTTCCTGACAGTTGGCTGTAGCTCTTGGTTTGCAGCAGGGTATCCAGTGATACACATGTGTACAGATTACAAACTAGTTGTTGTGTAGCACCTGCCCCTGATTAACACGTGCTCCAGCCAGTGCAAGCAGCATCATGAGCAGGAGCAACCTGTTGGGAGTTTGATCAGGTCCTGATGGAAACAAGATAGTTACTGCGGGAGATGTATTGGGGTTAGGTGAACTGCTGCACTGGCAAGGATGTCCAGGATAGGATGCTCATCTCCCCCCAGTTGGCTGCTGGAGAGAGCTTAAATTTCCCTTTAATCTTTGTCCTTTTGTTGTACTTTTTTCACCAAAGTAACTTTAATGTCAATGTATACTACTAGCTATTGACCCTAATATCTTTGCATGTGAGCCAGTCTCAACATCCTTTGTGCTATAATTAGCACGTTAGGACCCAGTATTGGTTGGAGTCTTTGGCTGTGGTAGTAATGCAGTAATACGGTATCAGAGAGCTCATTGGTAAAGGCTGTCAGGTGTTACTGTAGTGCCACAGAACCTCTTTTAGAAGCATGGGAGACCTGAGAATTTTACAAATAAATGAAGAAGAAAAACTAATATATGTGTTCATTTATAGTTAGGATGCTTGTCCAGTATACACTTCAGAGTAAAAAGCTTTCAGCTTCCATGTGACTATGCACAGCAGGTCACCCAGTTGGTCTGTCTGGATTTAGATGAGAAAGGAGATTCTTATCAGTAATCCAAAGAACGCTCTATGGACCAGATTTTAAAAAGAAAAGTTATTATCCACAATATGAGCCAGACTTCCTTCAAAAACTCATCCCCAGTTTTTAGGCACCAAAACAAAGTGACCATGTTCCACCAGAGAGCTCAGCAGGGCGTGTGTGTGTGCAGAGTCCTGATCTCTGTGGTGCTGCTGGGGCAACAGGGGGGAGCTGCTTCTGTGGGTTTAGCAATCATGAAAGTGTCTAAATATGACCTTGGCATATTGAAAATCTGTCCACAACTGAGGCTTCTGAGCCCTTGAAAATAACCCCCTGGGCTCTTATGAAAGCCTGGTCCTGCATCTGTTCGATCTGGAAGTGCTCGGATTGAGCTCTTGCTATGCAGATCTGTATTCCTTGGTGAATTAATTTAGAGTTGGTTATCACATTGTGTAATTAGGCTGTTTATGTTGTTATAAGCATAAATACATTTGGGGGAGTAAGAAAATTATTAATCTTTTAACATGCTATTACAAATCTCTTTGGATCATTTTGCATCATTCTCTGCCTTGTCTGAAGCATGTATATCTTTCACAGCAAGTCATAGTTCAGTTTGTTAAATGTTGGGAGAAACTTTGCTCCCTGTCAGTGGAGCAGTTTTTACTAAGACAGTGGTGGTTCTACCCTTTTCACTTGTCTAACTTCAGAGAAGTAAGTTTAAGAATTAGTTAATTAGGAGTGCATCTGAGAGCAGTTTCTGTGGTGTTTGTTGTTGTTTTGTTTTGTTTTTTTTCTCTCCCCATCCCCCAAGTCCTTGACTTTATTTTCTGGTGATGTTGATAAAACAGCTCTGCTCAAAACTCCCTTTCAGCTTCAGCAGGTTGGGAGGTTACCACAGGGCCCAAGGCTTCTCTGTGGTAGAGTGTGCTCTGCCTTTACCTGATTTATTGTGTTTAACTTAGTTACTTCCTTTGTAGCAACACAAAAATTCTGGGATGCCATGAGGAGTTCCTAAGAGCACAAGCATGCACTGGGGAGAATGCAGGAGGGCTAATAGCTTAGCTGATGTCATGCACAAAAGTCATCGGTACAATTGAGAATGAGGATGAGCCTTGCAATCAATTATTTCTTCAATGTTTTCCAGAATGAAAGCCCACTTATGCAGACAGTGGGTTTGTGCCATGAACACAGACAGTAAAACACTTGATCATCTGGCTGAAAGAGTTCAACCCATATATGGAACTGTGGTTATTATTAATGATACACTTTACCCATTGTTATAAATAATTTGTGGTTTTGCTAAAACGATGCTTTGACTTACTGCAAACTGTAACACACTTTTGATATGTGCTTTCAGGACTTCAGCCATTATCTTTAAAAACTTTTAATTTTGTTCTGTAGATTTTTATAGTTGTGTTGATAAACAACTTAGATGTAAACTGTCACATACAGCTTATATGGTGTGCGTTACTTCTCAGTTTCTATTGCATTGTTGAATAATTTGCCTGAATACAGCCAGTACAGTAATTGAGCAGAACTTTCTGTTCTGTCTCCGATTTGTGGTAAGAAACAGTGGGAATCAGATTCTCTTCTGGCACAGCTTTGACCTCACTGGATTTATCCTAATGGAGAATATCATCCTCTCTATGCTGAAGTACGTTAAAATGATCACATTTTATATCTGTGGATATTCATTAACCTAACAGAATATCCTTAACTTGTTGGCTGATGATCCTTTCAGTACCTGGAGAAACAGAAGGAGTATTGTGTGAGTGACATCTGTCTAATAAATAAATCTCATTCCTCTCGATGCCTGGGGTTCAAAGATTAGGTCACCTAGCTTAACCAGCAATATCCCCCCACCCATTAAATAAAAGCCTTTTTCCTGAGGTCCCTTTCACTCATAACCGCTGATCTCTAACTTCTGTACATCCCATGGATAGCCTACGTTGTCTGAAAATTGTGTATAGTCTTTCTTGGTTTGTGAGTTGTTTTTGTTGTAGAGAATAGAAACCATTTTCCTCCACATTTCTGTAGTTCCTTATTGTGGAGGGAAGATTGTGGAATAACTGTATGGTCCCATCTCTCTCTTTAAATAAGAATGTGCAGTAAAAGATGGGTGACTTGGTTACATAGCAGCATACCTGGTCCTGACTGGCACCTGGAGAGAGCTTTTTCTGTCAGAATCTTGGGCCCTTTACAAACACTGCTCAGTGTCATTAACTCTATTTCATACACAGGAATATGAGAGACAGAGGTTAGTTATGACTTTTTGAAAAAGTAACTTCTGATGTTTGGATGCCTCAGTGTTGCTGTGATTGAAAAATGACCTCTTCTGGGAAATCATGTGGAGTTTTATTCTCTTGCCTGCATCTTCTGCGTTTCTAGGTCTTGGACTAATCTTTCTAAGTAGATCACTATTTGAAAGGGTTTTCTTTATAGGCTCTTATTACTGGGTAATACTTGCAAAAATTCCATTCTTGTAGTTTTTGTAGAAGAAGGACAGGGAGAAACTTCATCTTAGTTTTCAGGCAGTAAAATGTGAAGAAAAAAAAATTTGGATTTGGTGATTCACATAATATTGTGGGTTTAATGTTGACATAACCCAGGGGCACTTGTAGAAGGCAGTGAAACTCCTGGAGTGCAGTGTGGATTCGGGCTTTTACTGATCTAGCACAGAATAAGTAATAAGTCCATGTGGTGTCATTTCAAAAAGAGAAAACAAGAAGTGAAGGAAACCAAAATACCAATCAAAACAGAAACAAAAGTATTTCTGACAGGCAAGAAACAAACTCATGATTTCATTCATAATCAGCCTTGGAAATGAGAAGATCTAATCCCAAGGCCTGCCTTGCTTGTTGCAGTGTTTGATTTCAAAAGCACAATGTAAGTTTTCTCTGCCACTGCCTTTACATGTGATTTTGACATCTGCTGTCAAAATGTTACTGTTATAATTTATCATTCTTTGTGGACTAATTCTGGGTATCTTTTCAAAGGATACCACTATGGGAATGACTTTTTTTTAAGTCTTGCATTCCATGGCGTTCACAACCTTTTTTTCTAAGTGGTTACAATTAGGTTGGAAAAACATCTGCAATGACTTTTAGAGAGTGTTTTGTTTAACTTCTAGCTTTATTACAATATTATTTTATTTGTTTAAAAATGAAATAGCTATTGCTGTTACTACATAAAATCTTGCAACAAATTAAGTTTCAACTTAAAAGTTTTAGATAACATTGACAAATACTTGAGGTAAGGGTGTCCTGATTTGCTTTCACTGCTGGCAAAAAAAGAGATGAAAAAAAATGCTGTCTGCAGTTATTCTCTTCCTGGGGAGCAGGCTTGAGGAATGAGGAGTTCTGTAAGCACCTACAGCAACACTCAGTATTTCTCATATACTTAAATTTAGCAGTCACACAAAGTGCTTTTGCACAGGAGATGTGTCCTCCAGTAAACTAGACAAGAACTATAGATACATCCTGTCTATCATTATTGGAGGGTATCTCCACAAGTGATTTACTGTGCAACTTATATTGCTTATAGATAGGAATCCTCATCACATCTACACACAGGTTTCTGTGCAACATCCTAATGAGTACTGAGAGGCTTGTGAAATGGTTTCTCAAACTGGTTCCTCAAGTGCTGCAGCATTGTGAAGGCTTCTGAACTTCTGTCTTTCATTTAGGCACTTCCATGTTGGAGATGTGTGACTGCATGGATATAGCAACTCTTTTGTAGAAAATGTTTATAAATTATATTCATTATTTCCCTGTAGGTATTTCAGGAACCGGGGCTGACTAGCTCACCTGTAATCTTTTAAGTAAAGAAAGCATTTTTTTTTTTTTAAACAGTCAAGATTTAGATTTAGAAGCTATATGGCACCACTTGAAAATAGGTAAAATAGATCCTGTGGGTGCATTCATAGTGCTAAACAGCATTTAACAAGGCACCTTCTGTTAAAATCATAGGTTGCTGTCTGGGAAAAAAAACAGAAGCAAGAGTGTAATGGATAACAAAATAAATCAAACGCAAACTGAATCTTAGCTATGAATCTGGCCTTAGGCGATTTGGCACCAGTTTGCACCTTTGGAGAGCAGCTGCATTGCAGAGGAGCTGCTCTCTGACAGGAGGGTGGCTTTACAAGCCTGCTCAAGGCTCTGCTGCAGCACTCTGCCAAATGAGTTTCTTCTGCCCAGGGACAGATGCTGAATCATGTCTCTCTTGGGCAAACAGGAGCCATCTGCTTCTGTACCAGCACTGTCCTTTCCTGGTGGGCATGTTGGCCTCTCCTCTGTAATGGAGAGGCTGCAGGATAGTTGTGGTTCTGGACTTAAGAAGAGGGATCGATGATTGGGCAGTGAATCTAATCCTGTATTTGAAACAACTTAATTTTTACTGTTAGCACAATGAAGTTGTTGCTCCTTTCACTAACTAGCTCAAATGACAAGATGATTCTGGAGCCACTGGTATGATATCTAAACCTTTTATGGAACAAATTATTTTTAACCAGCATCCCTGAGTTGTATAAACTTAGGAATTTGAGCAATAAGTGGTGGGTTCAGAGCAACAGTTAAAGAGGATGATAAAGTCAGGCTTACAGCAAAGGAGGAGAAATCCCACCTGCCTGGGAGTCCGAGTTGTTCCTACAGCTCCCCAAGAAAGAACAAGCTTATATTCAATTCTTAGTGGTAATGAAGTGCAGTAAGGCAACAAAATGTAGGTTCCGTGTGGCTTCATGTTTAGTGGCATTGTCTGAAACTGTCCTGCTTTGTCTCTTTCTTAGAGGTAAGCATGACTTGTACTCAGATACTTTTGTGACTGAAGTTTTAAACTGATGCATAATTCTGCAGAAAGGGTGTTTTTGGGGAAGGTGGTTGGCTGTGGCCTGAAATAAATGATTGGTCCCAGACTCCCCAGAGCAGCTTGCTTTCCTCGGACAGCATGGTATGGCAGCACACTAAGCTTCATTACTGACAAATGTTTTTGAAGTGCTACTAGCTATATTAAAACTGCAAATGCTTACAGTAGCCCCATTTTAGCCACTTACCTGCCCTTTTCCTATAGTCATTATTTGTTCCCATTATTTTTCTGTAGCTCAGCAATTCTCTGCCATGAAAATGATACACAAATAGTATTGACAAAAAATGAGACAATAGATTGAAAATTATATATAGATGTAAACATTTATGCATCCCACATTAGCTATTACCATAGAACATGTCAATTAAACTATCTGCATTGATAACTGCTATACAATTACTTGAAAATATTCCAAAACAGTGACTCAATCTGTAAAGAGCACTGAAGAACAAATGCAGGAAAACATTGTGGTACAGGAAAGTATATATTTAGTTTTAAGCATGTTTAAGCATTCTCACCAGATATCTTAGGACTTACCTATTTAAATGCTTTACTAAATTATGATATAAAGCTCTCCAGCTACCTGTAGTTAAGACTGAAAATAAAAAGTACATTTAATTAGAGAAATATTTTAAAAGAATAGAAACAACAATAAAATGTTGGTGCTGGATATGTGCCTGGGATTAGTGAAAGGCCACTGGCCTCTCCCATCCAGTCATTAACCCAGGAGGAATTCCACGAACTTTGGCTGTCACCCAGTAAACCTGTGCTTCCTAATGGCGTATGTAGTTGTTAGATACCTCCCTTTGCCTTTTATAAGTACAGAGATATTCTTCCACTCTGGGAAACAACAGGTTGGATCCTTAGCTATTTGAGACCAGACTAAATCTTTCATTTTTCCAGCCTGAACAATGACTGGTGTCTGTCCTTGTCTGTTACTAATAAATAATTCTTCTGTTTATCAAAAAGTTGCTATTATTATGTGTTGTAAAATAGTTTACTAAATTAAATGTATAAATAAAACCTGTGCTTGAAAAGCTATTAATTCTTGCTGACAGTAGTGAAAGAAAAAGTTTTTCTTAACTCATTTTTAGATGCTATGAAAATATTTTGAAAAAGTTTGTAAAAATAAGCCTCATATTGGAATACTAACTCTCCATAAATGTTTTTTTTTTCCCTATGAAACATTCAATGGCAAGAAAATTCTGGCTGAAATCAGCACACACAAAAAATTAGATTGTTATCAAGCAAAGCAGAGTGCCTGCCAGAAATATTTAAAGCAAGTATTGATTGAGATACCATCTTACAGTCTTGGCAGCTAGATGACTTTTACAGTGAACAGGGAAAGTCAAAAGGCTAAATCCTCTGAAGACAAGGGTGTTCAAAAACCTGCCCAGGCTCATGACCCAAGAGCAGTCTCTTCAGAGTAATTCTGAGTGAAATAGTCTGTTATTGATTCAACAGGCTTTCTTGCTTTCCTTGTCTTTAGTTTCTTCTGCTGTCCTTCAGTTCAGTCATTTGGGGCTTTTCAGGAAATCTCAAAGAGGAAGTATCTCATCTTGCTTTGCAATTTCTGTTATTCCCAGCCAGGTTACCTTGTTAAGGTGCTAAAAAGTTTGAGACCACAGGAGTAATTTAAGAATGAAGAGCATTAAAAGAATATTGTGTACATAGTGTGTATATATAGTGTGTGATTTTGTGTATTCCTTATATATATAAACCTGCAGTATTCTCAGTTTAAAACACTGTCAAAAGTATTACCAAGGCTGAATGTCAATGAAACCAGCGCATTCTGAATGGTTGAGGTCACTCTAGCCAACTTCTGTGCTGTTCTTGTTAGTAGGACTACAAACAGCCTTTTGTGTAGTTTAGGGGATTAACCTGAGAGGATGAGCACTTGTAATGTGCAAGAATACTGTCGTTTTATAAGGAGTCTATAGCAAGTTTAGGTAAAGCATAAAGCTAGAGTTGCAGCTAAGGTAAATTAGTCTCCTTGCCTTTGAAAGCAGTGGACTGTGCCACTTGTGTTAGCTGAGTAATCCAAGTCAATTTTTACAAAGAAGTACTGGATTGGTATGGCTGCTGCTGCCCCATAGCCAATGGACTCTTAGTGTGGGTGGGGTTTTTTGGTTGTTTTTGGGGAGGAAGGAAAGAGGAAGAGGGTTGAGTGGTGTGTTTTGTTTTTCTGGTGTGCATTTTTTTAAGAACAGTTCTATTCATTGAGGATTTTATTCACTGAGATCAGTCAGAGCTGTAGCTCTTGCTAAGCTTTTTACGAACATACATTTGATATGTAAAAAAACTTTTATGGAATTGAGAAAAATGAGGCAAATCAAATGCGCTTTTTTTTATAAACCTGGTAATCTATACTTACTTTTTCTGAAGGACTGAGTTACAAAATAGCAAGCACAGAATACACATGGAAAAAGTGAAATGGAGAGGAGTGTTAGAGAAGTTTGGAAGAGGGGTGGGTTCCGTCAAATTTAAAACAGTCTTTCTGATTATGATCAGATTTCTTAACAATTCAAGCATTTAAGAGTATACCATTTGTATTTACCTCTTAGTGTTGGGTTCAGGAGTGAAGATATAGTATTAATTGGGTATTCTAGAGCCGTTCCCTTTATTCTTAGCTGCTTTCTGCTTCCATTGGAAGACTTCTGTTTTAATACATGTTTCTGGAGCAGAAATATGTAACTTTTTAAATTTAAATTTTTCTGTTTAAATTGACGCTACAAAAAAAGACCTTGGGGACTTGCGTTAAAACTGGTTGGGTTCATCTAAGTTTCTGTTGGTAATAGCAAACCTTTTGCCCAGTGCGGGTTATTCTCTGGGCAGCTGAGGTCAAGGCACAAAGGTTTTTATGAGTACCTGGTTTGGAGAAACTCAGCCTAGGGCTTTTCCAAGATGACAGTCCCATACTCTCTGGATCTTGATACTTTTTATAGTACCTCTATATATACCTCTTTTTATAGGAATATTCTTCTTCACAAAAGGCTTGAAATGTACTGTAGTATTTTTAACACTTCTGGCTGCTTATTAATGGTTGATGCTATGTGGGCACACAGGACAGAATAGGAGCTGCTTTTTCCAGCCAACAGGTAACACTAAGTTTCTGATCCAGTGGGTGTCAAAAATGCCATACTGTCTAAACTCCATGGGGGATAGGCTAGCTAATGACCTTGTTTTTCTTACTACTTAAGTACAAATCTCTATACTGGGCTATAATTTACAGGATTATAAATCCATTTAATTTATCATAATTTTACCAGTAGCTGGCCCTATCTGCTTAAGTCTAACATGATTTATGATATGGTCCATCAACCAAAGATCTTGTAACATGAGATAAATAATATGTTTGGGTCCAATCCTTAGAGATAAAAGGCTCAGTAGGTTTACTACAGCTGATCTTCCTTAAATTCCTGTCATTTACTAAATTCCTTAAATTGAGACTTTGCATGCTGTATAGGAAGCTCTTTAGAATGATTTCCTGAATGTAATGTAGCAAGTCAATTATATAAATTCTTTTTTTTTTTTTTTGGTGATTTGCTACTGGCTGCTTATTGATCTCTGATGAAAAAGTATTATGAGAAGAGATTTATGTGCCCATAAACTTGATGGCAATAGTGATAAACAGAATTTGCATGCAGGTAGAGCTACTGCTTACATTTCCAGCAGAAAGATTATATTGCTTCACTTCAGAGGACTGGAACTGAGAAATAGTACTCCACCTTCTAGATTCATGAATTTGGTATATATGTCTCTGTACATGTGTGCATGCATGGAATATGCTCATCATATGGCATGTTACAGATGTTTAGCTCTTTTGTTTGCATTTAGTGACCATAATGCATATCTTGAGTAAAACAGGCCTGGCAGTTCAGATTCATGCTACTGAAATGCTTTTCATAGAGAAAGTGCTCCCCTGTTTTTCAGACTTTTCATATCTGTTCTGTTGGGGCAATATTTCCAGTGGACTGCATCCTTTCCCAGTTTTTCAAAGGTGGACAGCTGGTTCATACCTGAACAGTTTATTCTGGGGTTGGAGGTACTATAAACAGAGTTTTGATTGAGGCTGTTACCTATGAGCATTTGGATCAGTACTGCTGACAAATAGGGATTAGTTGTTGGATATGAATGTGGGAGTTCATGGTACTTTGAGAATTCCCCACAAGTATGGAGGACAGGAGATAGTCAGGCCTTTCTTCAGAAACCTCTGTTGTAAGGGCTATAGGGCTCAGCTAAATGCAACATGGTGTCAGCAGGGGCTACCTACCATTTGTTGAGTTTCATGCCTTAAAGTAGAAGTCATATAAAAAATGACTTATAATAACCTTGTGATCCATCTTCAAGATGTTAATCATCCTCACAGTACATTAAACAGTCAATTTTATCTATGCATCGATCTCCCACAAAATGACGGGAAAAACAACATCATAGTAAGACAGCCCAACATAACAATTAATATGCAGTACTAAATCTCTCATAAGCAGACAGTAAGGAAAAGAAAGCTTAATCATTACATTGGATTTAATTTGCTGAGGGAAACAGCCTTCACACCTGAGCCACAGTCACAGCTTGGTTTTCTCTCAATTAAATCCATGCTTGTCTAAAGCAATGAGGGTTTGGAGGACAACATCAGGGCACATGCTAATGAAATTCCCTGCAGTACAAGGGCATTACACAGGAGCTATTGCAAGGCAGAGACCACGTAATCTGTATTTAAAATTTTCTCTAAAGCAATGAATGTAAGAGCTTGTTGAACATTAGACTATGCTATTAATAGCCAGCATTGTTTTGTCAAAATAAAAACTCTAAAAGTATAAAGTACATTTGTGACATGTTTAAGGACTAAAAAATCGTGAATGTTTATGTGTAAAAAAATACTCATAAAATATGGGTATTTTCAAGTTATAGCACTAAAATATATTTTTCTATATGATATTGCCACTCAAGAATACTTATCACAAGATGTATATTTTTACACCTACCCTTTTGAAATCAAATATAATAACAAAATTTGCTGCTTACTCCTACCCACATCCATTTTGAACTCTTCCCTTCATATACTATGTTGTTGGCCAAATCCAACTTTAGCACTATGAACTACTGCCATACTGCTCTACTAATGAGGTTTTCTTGCCAGACTTAGAATTTCTGGCACTATCACATAACTTGCAGAGAATCTCTAAGTTGGGGCTTCCAGAAAGTTGCTAGTAGTTACTATTGCTGATTGCTTTATCCATTACTGTGAAAAACATGCCTTGAAAAGATGATGAGCAATTGCATTCAAAAAGACTTTGAGGTATGCCCATGCAATTGCAGAACGTTCTTCAATTTTTTTTCTCCAGTATGGCAAAAAAGTTTTTGGGAACTTTTTCAAGGTTCTTCACCTGTATACATTTATAAGCAAGTACCCCTATTAAATAGTCCTCCACCAAATATGTATACATTTGTGCATTTCTTCCTCAAATCTTCCTTCAATGAATAGAATTTGAACTGTTTCAAGTCATTCCTAACTAATCCATTTGTCCTATGCTATAGTGCATTATTTGTTCTCCATAGCTCTAACCTTAAGAGGACTTCATAAAAAATCTTTAGCTTTAACAAACTTCTTAAGCTAATGGGAATGTTTTCGTTTGCCTCCAAAGTATTAATTCTGAGATTATGTTTTGTTTTGAGCCAAAGTCATGAATCTTGAAATTTGGCGTGAGGGGAGAAATACAACATTACAAATTCACAACTCTAGGAATCCCATCCTGATTCTGATTGGCTTAACACCAGCTTCACTCCAAGTAGTTTATTTAAATAGAAATACAGTACAGTCAGATAACTATAACTGATTGGAAACAGGGCACTCATTTTCAGAATTTGTTTCTGTGGAAAATACTGAATTAAAATTATTAGAGATGAAATGAGAGGGTGTCAAAAGTCAATCACTTTGTCTCTTCCCTCTCCTGCTATCTCTAGGTTTCTCTTGAGTCTATCTAGTTTTTTGCAGGGGGTCTAGGTGACCTACTTCCCCCTATCTCAGGACATTTTGCCAGGTATTCAGCTATTTTTACCATTCTTAGTTTGATCCAGCTTGTACTTGTGACATATGTCACATTTATGTCATTGCAATTTTTTCTCTTGTCTTGGTGTTTAGACATGCAACAAAAAACTTCTTAGTCAAGCCTAGTTATTTGGCACCTATCCATGAACTGAATTCAAAATAATGAGCTGAGTTTAAAACAGGAAACAAAACCCTTAAGAAATTATTTAAAAAAACAAAAACAAGCCAAAACCACCATGACCATATGGTGACAGCCACTTAGGATTACATCTTTTGAACATGCTGAGGTACTTCTGCCATGAACAGTGCTTAACTAGGCTATTTAGAGATTTGCTACTTAATCACTTAAGAAAAGCTCCCAACTAGCAATTTACACTTTGTGGTTTGGGGATTTGTTTTGGGTTTTTTGAAGATTTTCGGGGTTGGTGGTTTGGTGGTGGTGTGTTTTTTTTTTTTTTTTTTTTTCTTTTGGGTTCTGACCTTGTGTGGTTTGTGTAGCCTGACTAGTTGTCAAGAAATGGTCTACTAACTCGTGCTTATGGTACTTTATTTGCATATGAAGCCCAAAGTAGCAGTTGTATCTTCATAGTATCGTAGAATATCCTGAGTTGTAAGGGACCCATGAGGATCTTCGAATCCGACTCCTAACTCCACGCAGGGCAACGTGCTAAACCATATATCTAAGAGCATTGTCTAAATGCTTTTTGACCACGGCTTGGGGCCGTGTCCACTTCCCAGAGGAGCTTCTTCCAGCGCTCAACCATCCTCTCAGTGGAGAACTTTTTCCTAATATCTATTCTGAACTCCCCCTGACACAGCTTTAATCCATTCCCTTGAAACCCGACACTGGATGCCAGAGAGAAGAGATCAGCATCTCCCTCTCCCTCCTCATGAAGAAGTCGTACACAGCAGTGAGGTCACCCCTCAGTCTCCTCTTCTGTAAGCTGGCCAAACCTAGTATCCTCAGCTGCTCTTCGCAAGCCATGCCCTCTAGTCCTTTCATCGTTTTTGTTGTCTTCCTTCAGACACATTCTGATATTTTAATATCCTTTCTTTGTAGAGCCCAAAACTGCACAGTGTATACCATAACCCATCAAAGATGTAGTCCTACTACTTTTTTTCCCCATTTTTCACCCATATGACTCTGACACTACTTCTTCTCATGTTTCTTTTGCATTGACTGTTTTGGATGTTTTGGATTCTTCCAAAAGTAAATGGTCCAACTTTTTTATTTTTGCAAAGGTCTTATCATAACCCCACCATTGAAAATTCATGCTGGCAGAAGAAAATTGAAAATTATAAATTTTTCAGACTGTGAGATGCATACAAGTGAGCCTCAAAATATTTATACAGCCAACACCATCTTTGGGATACCATGTTTAGGTCACTTCCATGGAATTGTCTTGAATCTCCTAGCACTATTGATAATAATTCTCAGTAAGACCTGAAAACAAACTTGTGTGGAATGAATAACTAACACCCTCAGGGGCCCTTGGAATTCTGAGACTGGGTATGGCAATAGCCAATACGTGACTCTACAGACTTAAATATGCAAAATAATAATAAAGAGAATGTTTGGGTTTTTTTAAAGTCTGGAATTTACACTTGATGTATAAATGGTTTTAATGATTACATTTAAAAAGCAAGAGGTGCATTTAACTCCTGTCCACACCAAACTATAAAATAAGACTCAGAGCTAGAGTCACTCTAAGTCAGAAGATGAAAAACTGAAAAGGGATGGCTCTGTAAAGGATTTTGCTTGTGTGTAAACCCCAAAAAAGAAACAAATGCCCCACATCAACCACTAAAAATTATCCTAGAAATAGAAGGACAGTAACAATGTGATACTAAGGCAAACTAGCAGTATGACTGGAACTCTAACCAGTATTAGTGGTCTCAACAAAATAAATGGAAAATGCAGAGCAACTGATCAGTGCAAGATGTTTCCATGTTAGAATTTGACATTAAATAGTTGGCATTTTTTTGTTGTATTCTGTTTTTCCCTTCTGATGCATAAATATTGTGATAATACAAATCATTGTTCATTAATTCCACTCTGCCTGGAATTGCCCATAAGGGGATTTAAGAGAAGGAAATAGTGCCTTATACCCACTCAGATTCAGGTTTCGTTAACAGCACCTGACTGTGACAGACACCAAACGGTCTTGTGAGTAAAGAATTGGTAAGAAATTATACAGTGGAATCAGTAACATGATGGTACCGAGGGAATGAATCTGTGAGTATGCTGAAGCAATGGGACCTTTAATGGATTAAGGGTCTGAAGGCGAGTGGGGTAATGATCTGTGTGAATATAACTTAAGATTTTAAAAACTCTCATAGATATATTAAGAAGATAAGAGCTTGGTGGAAATGAAATTATTTTACATTGCCCAGTTAATAAAAGAAGGAAGCTATAATCTGTTTTGGTTTTGAATAACTTTTTTTTTTTTACTAAAAAAGTAAATAGAAGGCGCATTTGAAGGTGCCAGATAAAGTTTGTATCAGGGCAGGGAGAAAAGTAAAAAGTTATGAGTAACTAAACTTTATTTTCCAAAAAGTGAACCAAGAAATTGTTTGCTTTTTGTGTATGTATGTGTGGTTTTTTTTTTTTTCTCTTTTTCTCCCTGTGGGAGTGCAAGCACAACTGTCCTCCAACCTTTCTTCTCTAAAAGAAATCCAAGAAGAGGGTGTGTAAGGTGGTAATTAAGGCTGCTTCGCACTGTGGTTCAAAATGCAAAGCTGAAGCAAAACAGAGAAGATCCCTCTGCTGCACCTATTGAGCTGCAGAGAATTAAATTCTTTTTGAGCGTCCTGCTATTTCAAAGGAAGGACTGTTTCACACAAAAAATCCAAATCAAATCCCAGTAATTACAAATGCTCAGTGGTTTATAAACAAGTTTTCATAGTGGGACTAAGACATGCTCAAAACAAATTTCAGTTTAGGGATGGAAAGCAGTACTTGTATTCACTTCTGTGTTGCAAACTAGTATTTGTGACAGGCATTTAAAAAGGGAAAGTTCAAGGTGAATTCACTCCACTGTGGCTGGCTGTGTTTCCTATTACTGTCAGCAAATGAAATACTGAAGTATTAAATGCAGTTTTAAAGAGCGTTAGCCTAAAAAGTAAAAAGGGATTAAGGGACATGGCCCTGATGACCTGGGACACCTAGTGGGATGCTTGATATGGGAAAGTCTTTGCAAAGAAGAAGAAATGGAAATGGAGTTTAAATTGGAGAAATGACATGAAGGCAAATTCCCAGTAGTACTCTGCAGATTTTGGTGTATTCTTCAAATGATACATCACCACTGCAAGCTGGTAACTGACTGTTTCAGAAGTGAAGTTGTTGCACTCTAATAGGTAGGACTGAGGTACAAGGATTACAGGGTTTTATCTGTATGATGGAATGATGGAAATTTTGAGGGAGGAATGGAAGCACGTAGCCAAGCATACATTAATCAGGATACACCATCACATGCACTAAGGCTTCTGTTGGGCTGACAGATATGCCTAGGACTTGGCATTTGTCGTCTTGCTGCGTGCCTGCAAGAACAAGGTATTGCACTATGAAGATATGTGGGTGTGAGGTTGTTAAAATACATGACAACACACAAATCTAATGACATGGACAGAAACTGGAAAGGGAATGTACTTTAACATGTGGTTAATGTAATTATTAAGAAAGGGCTGATCAATGTACAGGATAACCAACAGAAAAGCATACTGTATGTATTACAGTATATAGAAAAACAAACTTTATTTCACAGATACTGATGCTGGGCTGTTGAATGGACCAACCCTATTATGAAAACTCTGCCTCCTTGTTTGAGCTGCTGATTTCCGTATTACTCAATAGCCATGGGCCCCAATCAAGTGTCAGTTTTAAAATTATGCATTATGGAGGGAATTAAGCCCTTGAACTCTTTCTGCAGGATATTGTGGGTGCAAAATATGGTGGAGCAAATTCATATAATTACAAATCTTCTAGGGGCTGTTAAATCTGGACATATCCCTTAGAGCCCAGGAAGGTGAGATTGGCCAGCCAACCATAAAGGTGATCTAGGTCCTGTTGTGAAAGACACAGAGCCGCAAAAAGAAGGAATACCCAACTGTTATGTTTGGGAGTACAGATAGTGGGGTAGAGGAGAAGAACTGTGCTTTTGCAGGATTAGGTATCTGCTAATTAGATCTTGCTGTGTTATATACATTATATAATTATATCATGTTATATGGCACTTAATACAGCTCAGGAACTAAATGAATTATGTAGCCTTGCCAGATATGTTTTTTTCAAATACATTTCTGAATAGAGAGATAGTTGTTACTGTGCAAAGAGCAATGAGTACAATGCAAGACATGGAGTTATTTTCACTGGAGACTTCTGGCTGGGTGTGAGTAGGATGCAAGCCCAAAGAAAAGGGTGTAAGAGTAACTGGAAATTGAGAGGGCCAAACTCTGTCCAAAAATGATTGGAGAATGCAGTGATTCTAGAAAGAAAACAGGTTTCAGCTGAAGGAAAGTGGGTCCCACCAGAACTTTATTAAATTTGCTGAAATATTTTTTTATTTTCTGCCTTAATAGGGATATGCAGTGGTGGCATAACAAAGCAGTGGTTTAAGAGAACAAAGAGGACTCTCTGCCACATCAATTTCTGCCATAACTTGCTACAATATGGGAACTTAATTTCCATAGATTTTGTTGTTGTTATTTTCCCAATACCTATGCATTTCCGCATTGTCTGTTGTTGTTGTACCTGCTGAGTGTGAATTTCCCACAGGAGCTTTATTTGACAGCTAGAACTTGGTTAAGATTTTAGTTATTGAGATTTTAGCTTGCCTTTTGTATTACAGACCTCTTGTATTAATGGCTTTGGATTGTCAGTATCAAGATAATAACTAAACTAACACTTGTGTTCAAACCAGCAGAAATAAGGGCTGAAGACAAAAAGAGCCTTGTGGAACCACCACAGAAATTTGGACACAGATGAGCCTGTGAAGGAATAAGTGGAAAGAGGGGGGAATACAGAGAGGCAGGAGTAAGGGAAACCGTTATATGATAGCTTCAGCCCAACAAATTAAAATCTGAAATGCTATCTGATGACTAGCTGACATTAAAGAAAATGTGAATACAGTAATACTTGGGATGATCTTTAGAGGCTTTTGCTTTGGAAGGATGGGTTTTAAAGAAAAATGGATAAAGCAAAAAAAATGTCATGTTTTCATGTGTAGATATCAGAGTTTCAAGATGCATCTCTTTTCAATGTAAAATTAGTGTATTGGTTTGCTAAGATGTAAAGAAAAAAAAAAACCAATTTTAAAGGTTTTTTTCCTTTCAGATAAATCACCAGACTGGTATTAGTAACTCTTCTTTTAAAAAAGGTGTTTGGGGCAGGAATCAGGCAGACCTCAGATATTTCACATACAAAAATTCTTAGAGGTTTGGCCTTCATAAATTCTAGACAGGAGTAAATATCAGATTGATTGTCAAGTATATGATAGTTACTGAATAGGGACGAAGCAGTGCTATATCTAGTCATTTGGCCCAAATCCAGTAAAATCTTATTTTATCCAGATTTTTACTATACACTTGCTAAATTAATCTCTGTGAAAGCCACCAACTGGAAGGAGCAATAGAAGCGTTACATGAGGGAGGTGTGCTACAGCATATGTTCTGGTTCTGCCCTTGAATAGGACAGTTCTGAAAACAAATTATATAATGTGTTGACAGAAAACTATAATCCCTGAGGTAAATTTGGCTTCAGAAAATATTCTCTAAGAACCATTTGACAGGTCTTTTGAGAACAAGGATATGGTAGGAATGGTATCTGATACACTGTTAGCAGATTTGAATCTATCCAATCTTTTTCAAAAGACCTGAAGTATCCGTGATTTATGGTGGATAATAGGACAAATACTATAATATTTAGTTAATTTTGACAGGAAAGAGAGAAAGCTTTTCAGCCTACAGGGTTATGTTCTAACACATTTGTTCTTGATCCTGTATCTAGCAGAAAGGTTCCAATTCTGCTAAGAGTCCTAGTGAGAATTTGGTCAAATTTAGCTCTCAGCTGAACTGCTAGAAATCCAGAATAACTGCTTCAGTCAGTGGAGCCTGCATGGACTTGCACAAAAATTACTGACAGATGAACCTGACTCAGTCAAGTATTACCAAGTAGCATGTATTTTGTAAATGACTGGTGTCAAACTTACAGCTTCCTCATTGATGTAAGCTGGAAAGATAATACAAGGGGAGAAGAGTGTGTGGCACTGGGGCATAGCTTGTGCTTGAATGGATCATTTTCAGAGGTTCTTATGTGAGTCTGTTTTAAAGCAAGTGCATTTTCAACAAGGAAGGCTTAGTATTGTTATTTTGGTACTAGCTGGATTCCAGTGAAGTGAAACCCTTCTTATGTTTTAAAACCCTTGTTGGTTACAGGAAGAGTATTGTATACTACTATATTTACAGTGAGCACCATTTAACACCTATTTGGCACGTGAGCCCAGGACTGGGATGCTCATTTGCTCAAGACCATTATCACCACAAAGTCACTGGCATGGCTGATCTCTGTCAGGACTGCTCGCATGTACGCTTGCTCTATATCAGAGTAAGTATAATTGCCACTTCAAATTTCACATGAAAAACAGGAATTAATATAACAGTTTTTAGTATTTCCTTTGTACAAAGAGACACTAAAACTCCCAATGAGTTAATGAACTCTTAAGGGTGTAGTGGAGTTTAGGAATAGTCATTAGTGGTCTGCAGAGAAGGTGAGACAGTTGTGGACAAGCCCAGAGGATAGGTGGCAAGCTATAATGTGGTGGAGGAAAGGCCAATCCCCTTTCTGCAGGTGTTAACGCGTGTGGAGAGAACTGGATATGAATAACCAAAGGCCTGTGGTGCTGAAAGGTGGGAAGTGTACTTGGAGTGTTTGGAGAACTAGAAGTCCAGTGCAGATTATTTGTTTAAAAACTGTAGCCTGAATTTCCACATCTGTTAGTCTCTCCCATTTTCTTATTAGGGCAATTCACATTATAAAATAAAAAGAGATTTTTCTTTGTGCTTATCTGTGTAATCTCAGTCTGGAAATGGAAAGTCTAAGGAAATACTTTCTGGGTCCCACATAATTACAATTAGTCTTGGTTTGGTGTTGATCCACTTCAATTAGATCCAGACTAAATTGGTGCTATATAGGTTGAATCAAAGCTTTAAGCATGTGAATTTTAGTATGCAGGCAGGTTCTGCTTTAGTAAAAGATGCTGATGCATGCTTAACTTGTAGAATTTAGTAGCCGTGCTTAAGCTTGCTTATAGAAACGTGTGTGCTTTGCTGAAAATGAGCTTGAAGTTATTAATGTTTTTAATGCTGCTTTGTGTTTCTGCCTTGACACATAGGCGGTGTATGCATAAAGGTCAAAAGTTGTATTTCACTGGTGGAAGCCATTTGAAAATGAAAAGGTTCTTCAAAAGCTTTGTGGAAAAAAATTATACTTTACAGCAGACAGGTTTTTGCTATTTTATTGCATGCGTTCCTCTTATTTTTTTCATATTTGACTGCACGATAGCAGTCATGATCATTCCAGTGGATTAAATGGCAATTGAATATCAGAGAAGCCTTTCTTTTAGGTAAAAGAGTGAAATATCATGGTACACATTCAAGTTCTTCAATGCTTGAAATAAAGGGAGATCTCGCCAGTCTTTGGGTCCACATTTTAGTTTATTGATACTTACAAATTCTGATGTATTGTGGAGAATTTGATCTATTTATTCTGAGTAGATGAAACTTTGGTGTGTGATTAGACATTTATTTAGCTCCCTGGAACCAACTATGACACCTCAAACATAGCCCAGCTTTGAAAGGAGTGCAAAACGACCAAGATCCTTTTACAAACCTCACATACATCATATCAGAAATATTGAAGTATCAAGGAAACCTGTTCCTTCTTGCATAGCCCATCAGGAGAGATGATTACTATTATTTCTATTTCGACTGTTATTCCACTAAAAAATACCTTTTAGAGAAGGGGGAGCAGAACATCAGAGCGCAGCAAAACAGTGATGGCCGTAGCCTATTTTGCAGAATAAACAAGATGAAATTTTTCTGATTCTCTGATTAACTTTGTTCCATGTGAAATATTAAAATTATTAAGTTGATCCTCACTGCCTGTTTTAACTGGAATCTATTATTACTGGTGATGTTTCATACTTGCAAGCTGGCTTTTGCTGCCTATGCATTCTCTTGTGGCATGGAGTGCTATCCACTTTGACAGCCTGGGTACTCACAAAGTAGTAGGAGGCCTTTTTTTCTGCCTTGTTTTTGTTTGATGTAAATATTTTTGTCTTTTTATATTTTTTGTGCTCTTCTAGTTTTATTCCAGTAGCAATAGCTGTTGTGCCAGTGGTACCCTGCCCTCTTCCAGCAATGAGCAGTTCTTTCTTGCTCTTGGTGCTGCATGCAGATTGGGCATCGAAAAGCATGTTAGAAGCTATGAAATTGTCACCCTTCCTTCATCCTAACCAAGTATATATGAGCCTACACCAGATATGACAGCTCTTTGTTCTCTCAGGGCCTGGAAGGCTTGAGGTGGTACTCTTGCCCTGGTATTATGACTACATCCAGCTGCCCTACTGAGACAGCAAGATTGTCATAGCATGAAAATCTTTTTTGCTTTGAGAAATTTATTCTGTGTTTTTGTGTTAAGTGCTGGAACTTTTTGTGGAAAGTTCTTTTACTTTCTTTCAGTATTCTGTTCTTACCTACAAAATGTTTCCACTCAGCATTTTTGAAGTCTTTTATGACATTCATTTGGTCCTTGCAGGGGAATCTTTTACCTGCACAAGCTCAAAGCAAGTCAAAGGCCACCTTGAGGAGACCATGGTGGATGAAGTTGCGTATAACAGTATCATGCTCAGAATAATGATCCCTCTTCCAGTTTCAATAGAAATCAGAGGTACTTCTCTGCAATGTAGAATTTTCATTCTGCTCACATTCTTTATTGATTTCCAGTGCTTGAATCCTCTTTTATTGAAGTATCCTCCCCCCCAGCTGCAAAATGTCAACACAGTTTACAAAATATTTCATCTTTTCTATCGCCAAATTCTCTTCAATTAAATGTATAGCATCAGCAAACATTAAAACTCCAGAGCTTTCCAGAGGAAATAATGCAGTATAGTTTGGGTTTTTTTACTGTCCAAGGTCTTCATTCAAATAAGGTAGAGAAAGACAACTGTCATTGACAGTCAGTTTTTCAGCAGCTGAAAATAACTGTGGAGCTGCTGAGAATCATTTGTATTTTAGACCAAGACACTCTTAGATAATTATTTAGCCAAATTATATGACCTAACAATTTATGTGACTTCCAAGGAGCAGATAGCTGTGAACAGGATGCTACTTAACCATTGTCTATACTGGGATTGATTTTTGGTCTGGTGTTTTTTGAAAGTACCTTGACTAAAAGCTAAGTCCTGCTGCTTTACCAATGTTCAGGAGTACTGATAACATTAGTTTAACAGTGCTGCTTAAAGAATAAGGCATTACTTAGTGTACAAAAAAGATGGTAGAGTCATGCTATACAGTAAAAGCCAGTTTCATCTGCATATCAGGGAAAACCAGGATGTCATTAAAAAGAGAAGAAAAAGGTGTATTATTTTTTCTCTGTTGGGAATATTCATCATGGAGCTTCCTGGTCCTTGGAACCACATTCAAGAACCCAAGTAAGCTGCAAAGGTGTGTTAAGATGACTGGACAGTGGCAAACTCATGCTGTTCAGGTGTCTTACTCCAATAGCCCATGGCGCCTGGGGCAAGGGTGTTGGTGTTTTTGTTGGCACAATAGTGAAACTCTGGTTGTTCCAGCTTGGTGGGTATGAAATGAAAGATTGTTCTGCTGACCCCCACTTTTCAGATATGACTTTTATTTTTTTAAGGGCTGCATGTTTTTGAGCCTCACCTCTAAAACTATTCCTTCTCTCTGCCTTAGCAGACAGCCAAGTTCGAGTCATGCAACAATAAATCAGGTACCTAGAAGAGAATAAACAGGGAAGCTGAGTCAGAGCTCTGCTCTTGGAGCAGACGCAGAGTACAGCAACACAGCTCATCAGCAGATTTTGGTGGCTGTAGGCAAATATCATCAGACCCGTATGCATTCCCTCCTGAGCACAGCAAAGAAGGGATGCCCCTTTCTGCCCCAGAAGAAGCCTCCCTGGTGAGGGTGAGAATAGAAACACAACCTGCAGAGTTCAGCGCCCTACTTTCTAGCTTTCTGTATCAGCTTCAATGAAGCTGGCCCTGTAATACAGATTTAAGAGGATTGCATAGGCAGTGACTCAGACTTGTTGATTTAGGGTCAGGTTGGATCAACCCACAAGAAAATGAGTGCAACAGATATACTTTATCTGACCCACTTGAAAAGATCAAATTTAAAAGGAAGATGACTGAAATACAGCATATGAGAGGAAAAAAAAAAAAGACCTGAAAGGCTGACCTATACTAAATTTTTCAGTGGTTTTCCACTTAAATCAGTTCACTTTACACAATAGGTCAAATGAGCTACATAATCTTTCCAAGAAAAGCTTGAGTTTTAACCTTTTTCCCCTAACCTGACACAAGCCACAAGCTTTCCTTCCTATATTGCTCATTTAATTTTAATGCCAAACAGGGCATCCATTTTTTATTTAATTACTCCATATTTGGAGTCTAATCCCCTTGGTCAGATTTTATGACCAACTTAGACAAACAATACATAATAATTTTATTTTATTAGTTATGTGATCAGTGTTTTATTGCTCTGGCCTTGATAGTGATCATAAAAATGGGTGGCATGAAGAAATTTTGAAAGAGTTTCAGTCACTCATACAAGTGATACGTTTCCGAGTGACTGCATGACTCTGTTTCTCTTCCTTGACATTGAAGAGAGGGTCACCCCATTGGATCTGCCAGTTGCAGGTTAAAAAGAAAGGGCTTGCAATTTTTTTAATATGATCTCTTTAGACTTCTCAAAGTTATGAGGACCTGTGTGAATAGTGTAGACAGCCAACTATTAATTATGTCAGGTTAGGTGGGAGGAATCCCAGGTTGTGTGTTTTGCAGACTTTGCTTATCCTGATACATCCTGAAACAGCATTTGTGGTGTTATTGACTCCCATTTAGTTTATGGACTTGCAGCAGCTCCCAGACCTTTCCCTGCAGTGTAGTTCCCTGGGCAGGCACTTGCATTCTCACAGCTCATCTTCCTTGCCTAAATGTAGTAACTTGTGTTTGTCACTTTGGAATTTTGTTCTCTAAGATTATTTCCTCTGTCAAGATCATTTCAAACTCTAGTCTTGCTTGTTAATGTTACCTGCAGTCCCTCTCAACTCTGTGTCAGTAATCTAGTTACTTTTGCATCCATCTAATCATAATTTCACTTGCATCATACTTCTAAAGCCATGAGAACACCATGCAAAACTGCTTCAAAAGCTTTACTAAAAACAAGGTATATGACACCTACTCCTCCTTACCTTTTCACGCAGTCTGTCTTGAAAGGGAACTGGGCTGATTTGATACTTGTTCTTGACAAACATGCTGTCTGCTGTTAACCTCCTTGTTACTGGCCGAGTGTTTACAAATACTTTTTATTTAAAAGTTCCAAGTTTTTTCTGTAAATTGACGTTAAGCCAGTTCATCTAAAATGAAAGTTCCTCTTTTTCCTCTTTGAACCCATGAAGAAAGAGGGTTACTATATAAATGTATGATTTATGGCATAATAGACCAGAAGTTTGGGGTAGTGATGGCTTCTGTCTTGGTAAAATTGCATTAGCCTAAGTTCAAGTTCATGAAACAAAACTGTTAAGAGGCAGGTTTTTGTTTTAGTCAAAACCCTTAAATTTTGGTTAAAGAAATGGCTAAATAATTTGAATCTGAGAGCATGCCTACAAACTTTTTTAAGCAATACTGTCTTTTGTAAGAGTCTGGTTAGGAAGAAAAGGTACTTTTCTCTAGAAAGAGCTATGTGATTTAGCGCTGGTGGAACCAGGATGGAGGACTGTTATTACCAACAGTTTTGACGACATATGAATCTGAATAGATTATGTCTGGTGCAAGGCCAAACTTTTAATGTTTGCAACAAATAATACCTAGTTTTAGTTGATAATCTATATCTGAGGTTATGCTTGGGCCTTCTAAATGTTGCCAGCAGAGAGCAAGTCCTTTGGATTTTATTTTCTTCTGGTGCTTTGTTTTTCATTGGAAAATACTGACTCAGAAATGCCAGCTATTTGCAGGTTTTCACAAGAAGGTACCTAGGTAGTAAAAATTTTCATGGAATATCATAAAATTGTTTTGTTTCAGCAAGTTCAAAATACTTTATCGCACTGTTATAATTTCAGGGTTGATAATAAATATATGTAACGTACCACACAACATATTCAGGTTTTATAAAATGCATGAAAAGTATGAGTTAACATATTGTATTTGTTTAGCGCAGAAAAGAGAGGCTGGAGGGAGAAGTCTCAATAGTTTCTAAGAAATAAAAGGTTATGAAAAAGGGAGTAATTACCTTAATTTTAAGAAAGCTGTTTCAGATTAAAACTATGTTGACTATACAGATATTTAAGAACCAAAAAAGACTACATGTGGAGGCTGTGAAATGCCCTTTACTGCAGCATTTTAATTACATGTTAGGCAAATATCTTGTGTTGACAGCATGGTTATACTTTACCTTGCATCAAGTTTTGGGTCATAAATGGGATGATTTCCTAAGGTTCCTTTCAGCACTTTCATTATTTTTGTAATAAATATCAAAGTAGTCACATCTAAATTAAATATTTTGAAAAAGGTAAAATTACATAGATCTGGTATCTTCATGCATTGGTTGATTACAGACCCAAACCTCTGAACACGCTACAGAATAGACACTAATTTTTTACTAAGCCTAGTTAGGATTTGGAGAAAATTTCAGCTAAGGTTATATGTATTTGTGACAGAATTTATAAAAACCAATCAGTAAAATACACGTAATTTCAAAACAGATGAGTTTCACACCACATGTGACTCTACTCCTGTCCTGATCTTTCTTAATGGATCTCTGTAGTAGCAGCACTGAACTCCACTAAATCAGAGCTGGTGCTAATTTTCAACACGTGGAAGTGTTTTGGTCTGGTTTCTTGTTTTCTTTTTCTCATCCTCTGTTTCACTGTTACTGAAAACATCATACCAAGACCTTATCAGATTATGTAAACCCCATCCATAGTGGAGTTATACTTTATATGCCATCCCACTGACTGAAGGAAGAATAGCTATTGACAGATACTGGGAAAGGAGATTTTTTTGAATGTGCAAAACATGAATATAGGAGTATAGTACGTAACAATGTAAAATGACCTTCAGATTCTCAAATGGGTTCATGTTCTTTTACATCAGCCCATGCAATCAATATTGCTTTTTCTCTGTCTATTATTTAACACTACAGTTTAGGCTTCTAAAAGCTGTGATTAAAAGTGTTCTTCCCACAAATATATCTCAAACTAATTGGTTTTCTCTGATAGAATTTGCCTAACGAAAACCACATGATTTCATCTGGGAATGAGGGGGATGAATCATGCCTTCCACCAAAGAAAATGAATATGATGCATTATTATCTCTTGTTTGTATGGCACCAAGAATGACCCAGGTGCTATTGAGGCATGTAATGAAACAAAGAGGAATGAGCTCCTAACATAAATGATCCTGTTCTGCACAAAAGTGGATCCAGGCATAAGAAGGGAATGAGCTGGAAGAAAAGCAGTAAGTAGCTTTTAGCCTGAAGACTCAGCAATTATTATGTGGAACCCATTAGTGCTGTGATGTACCAGGGTGCAGGATGGCATTGTAGGGCTGACTCTCTGCATCATTACAGAGATGACGACATCTCTGCAAAACTGAGCATGTCTCTTCAGGAAGTGGTAGTTATTCTACCTGAACATGGATCAACACGCCTCTCCCCAAATGTGTCGAAGGAGAGAATTTGCAGAATCACATACTCAGTGCACATATGTATAGACTTGTTTTGAATACAACTGTCACAACTTTAATAGTCAGTGATTACAGGGAGATTATGTAAACCTGAACCCATGCTTTGTAGCTGCCAAAACAGCATACAGCCAATATAAAACATTAAAAATGCAAAATTGTTGTCAACTGTAATTTCAGAAACTTTGCAATTGACAGTAACTGCATAAAAAAAAAAAGCATAATTGTTAATGAACTCTGCTGCGGAAATTCATCTGCATATAATTTTGAGAAGAATTAACATTCCTCATACGGAGAGAGGATTCAGGGGCTTTGACAAGCAGTGTCATTGGTTTATCCCTGTACCTAGGGGAATGCAAAAAAAGTTCCATAGTTTTAGTAGCTGAAACAGTTACTGTAACACTCGGGAACCTATGTTCTGTAAAGGTCATAAAATGAAAGCTGACAGAGCAGCACAGGAGGTGTATCGGTCTGGGTGGTGGGAGTGTCCCTGTGTGCTCCAGTGAAATGAAATCCCTGCAATAGGTGCTCTCATCGCAGAAACATCCTAACAGCTAGGAGTGCAAGGTCTGGTTTTGGTTTTTTGTTTGTTTGTTTTAACTTTTGGAAGGAAATAAGGTCATGACTGGATCTTGTTTGTTTCCAATCAAAGTAACAATTATTTGTGACTTACAACCCATTATTTTCATAGGACTAGGGAAAGCGTGTAGAAGTATCACATGAGCTTACATTTGAAGCAGTCAAACTTGAATAATAGAGAAAAGGGTAGGACAGGAAAGAAATTGCAAACAACTTGTGTTTTCACTGCTTTTAATCTCCTTTTTGAAATGCAGCTGTGTGAGCTAGAAATGAGGCAGAAAATTCTGCAGGGAAAATATAGCCACTGACAAGCATTCAAAAATTAATAAAGACCTTGAAATTGAGCCCATAGCCTATAGGATGTTTAAGGAACTCCCTGTTCTTTATAATAAGAGTTTTTGAGCTTTTTTTTAGGGGATGTATTTTCAGCTTCTCTCTGTAGTTATGAGGATTTTTCCTGTAAACTAGAAGTTGACCTTCTCACAAAATCACCAGATTCTAACATTTAAAACTTCGCTCAGTGTTATATAATGCTGAATATTGTAAAACTGAGAGACTGGGCAATATTAGCTGGAAATCCATAGGAACTGAAGGCAAGTAAGCTGAAGCAGAAAGAGTGAACCGAAGGGGGAAAGAAAGAAAGAAATTCAGAGATGAAAGGTCTAATTTCCCCATCTACTAGTTTACCTCATATATATTGTTGGCCACAAGGAACAGGTATCTCGTACCTAAGAACCAGCACAAACTTCTTCCTGAATGTCATCTTTTGTTTAAGCACTGCTTCAATTTTCCTAGGGTCATCCGTTTAGTGTTTCGCAGAGCTTTCAGGTGTTTCTTAGCTGCAGTGTAACTCTCTGCATGTGGGCTCTTCAGTTTTCCCTGCCTTTGAGGAGAGCCCTCACCTCTTTCCTTTGCAGTGTCATTTTCTGGTGAATCCTGGGGCTTGTGCCAGGGTGCATCGTGTACTGAACAATGGCTGACCTTGTGTTGGGGACACCCGAGCTACCATTGGAAGTATTGGGGGCATGCTGTGTTTTTAAGCTAGAAGAGGTGAAATATTGGAACAGACTGGTGACAGGAAGGCAAGACACCCTGCTGCGTTGTTGTAGTAGGACATCAAGGAAGTAGGCTGGCTGTGAAACTTCAAAACAATGACAGCTTCCTAGTCTTCTTCTGTTTTTTCTAGATGCTGCTGTGTGCCTCTAAACTGGAGAAATCCACTTCTTGTTATGAAATATCAAGGTTTCTTGTAAAGATCATCCTGCCTCAATTTCAGGGTCTTTATCCAGCCCTGCAGTAGGGTCAGATAAGCCCACTAGCCCCTTGTGGCCTATCCAGGTTGGGGAAATGGTGGGTAATTAAAAGGCAAAACTGCTGACACAAGTACAACAAAGCTGCTGTGTAAAGACATTGTAGAGATCCTAGGCTACTGCAGATTTCGATTTTGATGGGCAGTAATTGTAATTTTGAAGAAGTGATAGGGCAAGCCACAGCAGGCTGTATTAGTCCTAAACTGCTGTGTTCTTCGGATCACTGAAATACAAAATGTTTTCTGTTTTACAGCAACTTGTTTCAGTAACGTAATCTTACTTAGTTTTACACTGGCAGGCTGGGAAACAACCCTACCCTGTGAGGAGTGTGGTTAAGGTAGCACAATACCAGCTGTGCTGGTGGTGAAAAACTCTGTACAGATGATTCACACAGTGTCTTTCACTGGTAGAGCAAGATGAAAACAAATGAGTAGTTTTACCAGATAAATTATTTTCCTACTCAGGAAGACTACCTGTCTAAATGGGCTTTGAAGCAGTGATCATACTTTTCACTGTTAGTGATGGTACCAGAATAATACAAACAAATGGTTTTCATAAAACAGCCTGAGGTCATGGGATACAGACAAAGTGGGTGACAAATATGTGGATATAAATGAGTTACTCCTCTGATAATTTAAAGGCATGAAAATTATTGAGGCTATATGCTGGTGAAAATGAGGTTGGCTTAGTTGGCTTAAATGAGCAGTGTTGGTTTACTCTGATTTTCATCACCAGGTTTAGTGGTTGTAGGTTTTAATCAAAGTAGGACAAGAAGCAGAAAACTGATGTGGACTCTTTGCTCTGTAGCTGAGGTGCAATCACTGTAATAAGGGTTGTTTTGTTTGTGTGTTAACCCATTTTCTTGTTTTTAATATGATTACCTAAAAAAATCACATAAAAGGATGATGGTGGTCTTCTTCTTTCCTGGTTGCCAAGCAATTATAATTCCATAAGAAACAGAATTTTAAAACTTCTCAAGTTGATTTTGTGCAGCACAGACACCCTGATGTGTGGATGAGGGCTCTGAGCTGTGGCTGGGCCTTTGGGAGCCCCAGGAGGCATTGCTTCCATGCAACCCCAGAAACTGGGGCCAGGGAGGACCTGTCCAGGGGGCTTCCTGGTGGAGCTAGTGCCTTCACTCTTCAACTTTATACATAAGTAATGTTTTTATCAGCCTCAGGCTAGTTTCCTGTGTGAGGAAAAAGCAATATATAAGGTAATGCTGATCCTATAAAAAAATCTGACTTGAATGGAAATAGAAGTACAGAGAGAGTTCTGCCTGCTTTTCCGTCTGCCCTGTGTGCAAGCTTTCAGGGTTCTTTTACTAAAAATTTTTCTTTTTTGCACCTTCACTTTCATTTTAAATGTTGCTTGTTTTGTTATATTTTTGCATACTCTGTGGATTCTCTCCTACAGCATTAATGGACTTAGAAATATAGTAGAGAATTATGTGTGGCAGAAGCTAAATTTAGATAAGCCGTGGCTCTTCGAAATTTTCTTGATTCAAGTCAATGAAAAACAAGAATTTTATTTTAAAGTTTTTCTGTTGCAAGATTTGAAGGCTGACACATAAGCTTATTTTGATGCTTTTGAGATCTGGAAATATGTGTGGGGGTGGTACTCCTGTCTTGAACTTCACAATTTCTGAAAAGGAGTTTCTGCTTGCAGGGGTTTTCTGTCCATGAGTTTCTATTAAAAGTTTGACTTCAATCTTGGCTCCATCTGTGGAGTCTCTGAACTAGGTGAAAGTCTTGTTTCAACCAACAACATAATTATTCCATTATGGTCTTTCCTTAGAAAAAAACAACAAAAGTAATGGGAGAAGAATTTATGTACAGAGCTTATGACATATGCCTTCACAGGCATTGTGGAAGTATAGTGTAGTAGGAGGTTAAATTTACTTGTGGTGTACAGGATCAATATTGTTGTCTAACTACTCAGTGTCAACAAAATTTTTTGTATGCCTTATATAGCAACATCTCATTTTTTTGTCAATAAACCAATATCTGGTAAATATCTATACATACATTTTGCAAAATATTTCCAAATAGAAAATTTCTTTTTCTTCTGCTGTTCTTACCAAGAATGGAATTTCATGAATTTGAAAATGAATACTATAAACTTCATGTTCTTACTTCTAACTAAATGTAGAAGCGATGTAAATGATATCATGCTGGTGGAACTCTTAATGGAATCCTATCAATGCATGGGATAACTAGAAGGTTATGACCACTGAATTCCTTCTAATTTTCTCTCATTTATGTGTGTTACTGCATTTTTCTGTCACTCATATGTCAGGTGTGATGAAGCAGAAAGAAGCAGCAGATGGTAAATAACCAGTTAGTGACAGTGCTTCATCTGAAAACCTTATTTTTGTTTGCTCTTCTGCTGGAGCACCATCCCTTGGTTCAGCTTGGAAATTACACCAATGGTTATGAGCTTCTTCACATCAGTGCAGGGCTTTAAACTAGGATCTACATGGGGAGGATGATAAGAGTCTGAAAGTAAGTGGGATTACCCCCAGATCTGGACTAAAAATTAGAATTTTTATATTTTTTTTATGAGAAGTTGAAAGAAGAGCTAGGGAATGACAGCAGGCCAGCCTTCAGATCACCTTGTCTTAGTTAGACCTATAGAAAGCAGAGGCTATTTGGTTTTATGGAGTAATTTATGTGACAGGTAATACATAAGGAGCTTATTCAACAAAGACAAACCTTGAAATTTTTAAAAAAAAGAGGCCTGCAAGGAAAGAGGCAGTGTTCTGTGTATCAAATATGTGTATGTCCATTCTAAGACAGAGATCAAGGAAGACAAAAATGTATGAAAGTGATCTTTGCTCTTCTCTTTAGCTGTCACCCAGTGTGAGCAGTATTGGGGTGGTGGTTCACTACAAACGGCTAAACCAGAAAGACCAGGGTGAAGATTTTGGTGAGCAGTGGACAGAGTAACCCAAGGCACATGATGGTGTGAAAAGGGAGAGGTTTAACTGACTGAGCTGGGAAAGGAGTATAGTAGGGAACAAACCAATCAGATTCTTTAAATCAAATAATGTCTCTTATTTTACTTCATAAGAGAGAAGAAAGATTTTGAGAGAGATACTTTTGTAGACTTTATTGTACCCACTAGATAGGTTCTGGCTGATAAATATTAAAGTTGGAGGTAGTTTTAATGAGGGCAGCCAAGCAATGATAGTGTCTGTGATCTCTGGAAAGTTTCTTACCGTTCAGAGCAGAAACAACTTGGTCTTTCCAAGCAAACAAAAAGCTCCAAAATGTGTGGTAAGGGAACCAAGATGGTTTTCAACTGCCACAGAGAACTCCTAAATGACTTTTTCTGAAAGGCTGGTCCACTTGAAAAAACAGTTACAATGATGTAGCAGATCTTTTAAGGGAAATAATTTCAGGATAATCTAGGGAAGTATAATATGGATGAAGTTACTACAGACAGGTGCAAAACTGGTTGGAAATCTTTATCCAGAGAGTTACTTGGTGGTCCAAAATCAAAATGGAAGGCAGTGTTGAACAGGGCTGTTCAGTTATTTGTCTTGGATCTGATTCTTTTCTGTGTGCATTTATTTAGTTTTTAATGAATGAGCTAGAGGACGGAATGGTGTGCCAGCTTCTTAAATCTGGAGCACATCTGGGAGAGAATTTGGATGTGTTGGAGGTTGGAAATAGAATCACAAAATTATCTTGAAAAATTGGAGAAATACTGTGAAGAAGATGGATGAAATCTGATGGTTATGCTCCGTGGGAGTGAAAGTAGGAGCAGGAACAGCTGGCTAGCAAGAAGTTCTGCCGGAAATGATCATGGGCTTCCAGTGGGTCATGAGCTGTGCACAGCTCTAGCTTGTCTAAAAAGGCAAACTTGTTAACTTTTGCTGTGGCTGGAAAGAATTGTCATAAGCAGTCTCAGGAAACAGTGCAGATAAGCCTATGAAAGTGATATAAGCAGAAATGCACCCTGCCAGATGTATGAGGTAATCTTTCTGAGTTACTAAGCAAGGCTCAGCTGCAGTGCGGTTGTTTGCACACTGCAATTCAAGATAGATACAGACAAAAAGGAGATACTACAGAAGAAAAAAGAGAACTATCTGGTATATACAAATACAGGCTATACACTGAAAAACGGAATGAATTGGGGAAGAGAAGACTGAAGAGGGATATATCTTCAACAATATAAAATGCCGCTGCATAGTGGAAGGGAATGGTCACTCCCCATGTCCACACTGAATAGGACACAAAATAATCATTTTACATTGTCGCAAGAAAAACGGACATTAGGCATGGGGATGAATCCTGTTAGTGTCAAAACTAGACAGCTTTGATGTGGGGAATGATTGCCTTTGTAGGTTGTGGAATTTCAGTGATGGAGGCTTTCAGAACAGAAACCTGTCAGGACTGATGGCGAGGCACAGCAGTACAGTAGATGGCTGCTTGAGATGTCTTCCTCGCATCTTTTTTTAAAGTGTCCCTTTACGTTTTTATAAAAGAAAGCACAAAAAAAAATCAAAATTAAGAGCTTTGCAAGACCCAAGCTATCCTGTTTCATTGCTTCTTGGTGTTCCAGTCTGTTAGGTGCTAAATTACCTGGCAGCTTGATTTTACTGAGTTGGTGCTGTAGCTGTCAGTGATGGAAATGGACCCACATAAAGTATTTTCATTCACTTTTGACCCAAGAGTCGGTGTCCCTGTAGTGACTACTTTTCTTTACACAAGGAATCTTGGAGTCAGAAACTTTGAATGTACTTTACAGTGTTTCTGTACTTCCTTTATGCATAGATTCAGGAGCAGGATAAGCAGAACTTGCCACATCCAATTTGGCATATTAACCACTGTGTCTGGGATTTATATATATATATATTTATTTAGGTTTTTAGGATTTGTAGTTTCTAAAATTTACTTAAATTCTCCCATCTCTGGTCCAGTTCTAGTTTAGCAACTTTTTTTTTTTGTTGAGTGTTATGATAGAAGGCTGTGGAAAAGACTGATCATTTAAGCTGATTACATTATTATATGAATCTGATATACTTGCTAATAAATTTCAGTTGAAGAATACATCATTGGACAATAAGTCTGTCAAATCAAAAGCTTGACAAAAACTTTTTATACAAATAAGTGATGTTAAATGTGCAGCTGTTATCTGGTATGGAAGCACCAATGAAATCTGTGTCTTTCAGAACAGTAAATCAAAATTTTTATGGAAGGATTATTTCATAAAAGCAGCAGGTCTTGATCTTTATGACATTTTGTTCCCCCGTGCTTTTCAAATCAACATCTAATTTGAAGTTGCTAAATATTGTTTAGTGTTTTTATTCATTCACAATATGCATGCCTGCATGTTGTCATGGAGGCAGAAGGACATTCATCATAAATCATGCAGAGTTTTGAGCATATTTTAACGGAAATATCCACAGTATACAGTCACTTAACAAATTTACAAAACACTGTTTTGCAACTGAAATGAAATGCAAATACTGAATATAGACACAAAATTTCAAATAAGACAGAACATATTTTCTGTTCTCAGTCGCTAACATTATTGTTATGAGTTGTCATGTGTGGCTGAACTCTCAATAATTCTGAATCTTTGTCATGGAGCATATAATTTCTGCAATGTACTTTTGCATTTAGAGAAGTTGAGTAACACAGAATTGAGAGTTGGTTTCTTGTTTCCTTTTATGCTCTTTAAATACTGGAAGTGATCAGAAGTTGATTAAATTTTAGGATTCTTTCTATACAGTAGATCTGGAGGAGGGTGAACCATAAAATTAGGAGGAGGCAATACATGTCCAGAGAGACAGAGTTTAAAAGACAGAAAAGCTTTGGTTTCTGTGGAAGACACCTGAAGAGGGAGGAGGGGCAGGGTTTTTACCCGCTAATCCTGAGGTTAGTTTACTGCTGGAGGCTTATCCACACCCTCCTATCTCAGGTATTCATTACCAGCAATTAGGATGGTTTCACTTCATTTTCTAAAGCAGGCAAGGACAATTTGGAATAAAGCTGGGACTTACCCTCCTGGAGCCAGTCACAGTTTTAGCTTAGTTTAGAGTGTAAACTCTGGTTTACTCTGTGTGCCTTTTAGGATCAGGTGAGTGCAGCTCTACCAGTTGCTGACCACAGAGCGCACTTCAGAAATCAAAGTACTGATAACCAAATTTAGATTAGAGCAACTGTTACAAAACAATTTCTAGATTTGCAGACGTATTTTTGCCAGTTTCAACGCAATGTGATAGCCTCACATGCACAAAAGCGAAGTACTGTTTGGTGGGTCTTTTGGGGTTCTGGCTTTTCATAATTTTTTCCTTTAAAGTGAATTTGTTTTTTAAAGGAGTTTCACAGTTGGGATTAATTTAAATGACCAGTGGATGTTACTGTTGCCTCTGCCATAGACAGGAGCAGGCACATTTATCTGCCTGTTTAAATAAAGGCAAGTCAGGGTCAAGAAGTTCTTAATAGGGCAGTTTTGGAAGCTTGCCTCATGTCTCTGTTCCCCAAAAGTTTTATTTTGATTTTAGTATCCATAACCAGCCATTGATTTTTCTAACCTAATTTCCTCACTGTTTTATTTAATGTCAAGCCAGCTCTGCCATCCATCTACAAATCACAATGACTTTAGTCAGGAGATTAGGAGCAGGCTTAATTTTTTTGGAAAGTAAAAGATTCTTAAACCACTTACTTCAGCCTTGTCTTATGACTCAACTTGTGATTCTGTTTGTTTCAGTTCCTGGCTCATGGACTTTATCAAGGTATAACATACAGCATATTGTAGCTGACTCAAATTCTGGCAACAAGAATGGTTGTGTGCGTTTTTTCCTTTTAAAGAAAGGAATCTTGGGGTTTTTTGTTATTATTCTAGACATATGCATTACAATAACAAGACAAAGAATTAAAATCTATTGTGTTGGAAGGAGGAAGCATATAGTATAACAACAGTATCTTTTTGGTAAAGAACCTTAAGTTATTTAAAATTAATTGCTACTAATTGCTGTGATTCTGTCCTGAATTTCCTTGATATGATAAACTCCATCATTCAAACCTTTTTTTCGTAAAAGTCACTCCCAAAGTATATTTTCAGAAGTAAAACTGAAGTCTTAGTAAGAATGAAAATATAAATAATAATTATAATAAATAATAATATTTACAATCTCCTATATTTGTACTTCAGTTTCATCAGGCAGTGTATTTTTATGCTACTTTGGGGGTGGTAAGACCAGAGAACTGTTTTCAGAAGAGGTAGGTATGCACCCAGCTGGATTTCTAGAGCTTCTGAAAAAGAGCAAAGTCTTACCTTTGCATTGTGCCAAGTTTTCTTGATTTTTTTTGAACTCTTGTAGGGGATATCTTCGTATTTTTTAAATCACATAGGATAATATGTTCTAAGGGACAGATTTAGTTTGTGGTATTATTGTTGAAGGGGCACTTTCCTCTACGAATAGCTCCTCTGTACCTTACTCAGGATGGCGCCTTGCAGGGTTCACCCACTGAATTCAATAGGTGTAACTCCCTAAGAATGTTGCATAGCTGCAGGTTGTCAGAAGAGAATTATCTTGAAACTCTGCACAAAGATTAAAGTGTGGTAGACTAAATTGAAGATTTTTAACTTATTATGAAAGAAAGCCTCTAAATAAGAAGTCATGAAAGCCTCAAAGTCTGAAAAACTGACTGTGTCTGAGATGTTAAAGGTCAAGAAATATACCACTTGAATTAAGACTTAGTGAGCAAATTCCAGATCTGTGCACCTGGAGTACATGAACATCAATAGCAGGCATTACGTGGTAATGTCTTTCTGTGGTGCAAATCAGCTGTACCAGGCAGTTTTTCTCTTTGGGCTGTTGTTTTTCCTGAGTGACCAAATATTCTTGCTACTTGTTTTATAAGATCATTGCATGTATTCAAGAAGGTAATTTCTTGCTTGTACATATACTTACTGGTACATTCCAACTTGTACATTCCTTATAAAGTAATTTAAAGATGTTCTCTGGAGATATTTACAAAGATGACTCAGTTTAGTTGTATTTTTGACAGAGTTCTTGTAATGTGTCATTTATAGTGAAAGGAGAATTCATCTGATAGGAAAAGAAACCTGATGCTCTACAAAGTGTGCTTTGCTGCCAAAAACTTCATGCACATGGACTGGCTGTGGGTTTTGACAGTGTGTGAGGGGGATACTAAATGTCAACTAATCAATGTATACAGAAGCTCCAGGAAAGTGTATTTACCAATACGAAGTTACCTATTTTTTTCCTGTGAGCTGCTGGAATGAGCTATTCTACAGCTACATTTGTTTCCTTATGACTGGGGCTGTATCTTGAAGTGAAAGGGAAAAGCTTCAACTGGAGAGAGATGTCTTGTCTCTTCTCAATGGGAACAGAAAGTCTCGGGGAATTTGACAAGGACATTGAAAATGCAACAAGTGAAGTTTTAAAATGTTATTATAAATCACTACATAAAAAATCAGTCATGTACAACACCTCAGGATTTATAGATCAGAAGTATAAATTCTAAGCAAGTTAAAACTTTGTTATAGAAATAACAGAATGGTGGACTTCAAATCAGTTGGCTCTATACTGAAAAGGTTGAAAATTTTAAACATTTAGCAAGATGTGCCTTTTAACCTTCACTCCCCCTGGGAAGCAGTCTAAACTCTACCCAAATCATTAAATTAATCCTTAGTGGCCTCTGTAAAAATCAAAATTTCATTTCTTTAGCATGCAAATGATACTATTAACGTTTGAAAATACACAGCACAAAAAATGATCCACCTCTCTAGTTTGGTCTGCTCTGAAATCTTCAGCATAGTTACATTACAGGCGCATAATATAAAAAGTAATTTAAAATTTATGATTGTGATTAGATGGCAATAACTAGCTTTATTTGAAGGATAAAAAAATTAGTCTTTTTCTGGAAAGCATATGTGGATGTATTGTAAACTGAATAATATAAGGGGGGAAAATGTATATTCCTATGAAAGATTTTAGTAGCACACTGATTCTGCAGTAAATTTTGGGACTGCCTCTTTTAATACCATTCAGTTGGGTCAGCTTTAGATCAGCACTGCCAAATGCTTTGCTCTCAGGGGACTTGGTGCCAAGGGAGACCTGACGATCACCCTGGCTCCAGCGGGTTCACCTCCACAGCTTCTTCCTACAGTTTCCAGTGGCAGCGGCTTGGTGAGAGGGTCCCAGAGGCTCCACACACCCTGTGGGAGGAAGGCAACTCGTATCCATGGCTGCGTTAAACTGCTTTTTTTAAGCTGTCTGTGAGTGCATCTCGGCAAGGTGCCCCATGCCAGTGGACATGTGTGCAGGGAGTCCATGTGGCTGGTGCTGTGGCACCCCCTTGTCCTGGTGTACCCCCTGGCCCGGCTACTCTCGGTGCCTTGCTGGCACTCCACACCCATCCCGCAGCGCTGGGTCTCACCTGCACACCTCGAAGGGCTGGTTACAGAGAGCATGGGACTTAGCAAAGGTTGGCACTGGAGTGTCCACCACCTTCCTGTCCAAGCCTGGGTGGCCACCTGAGACCAAGCCTGGGCACTACCAAATTCTGCAGCCAGAAACACGTCAGCCTGGCCCAGTGGCATGGCCTGGGAAGGAGAGTAAGCGGTCCTTGCAGCTGATGCTTCTCTTCTGGGTGCCACATCAAACAGGCAAACGCACATCATTGTGTTACATACTTTCCTCACGGCTCTTGCCTTTGTTTCAGGAGGCACAGTTGGCTGAGGGATGGCTTGCCCAAGGAAAGCTCTCAGCCCACAGTTATCAGAAGGGAGGTGGCAGCAAGGAAGAGGGAATCTGGACACAGGGAGGGTCTGTGCCGTCTGCTATAAAGGGGAGAGTGCCCAGAACCAGCCCAGAGCCATGAAACTCTGACGACAGAGCTGTTCACAATCCCCTTCTGTTTCTATTCTGCTGGGTCCCTGGTCACTCTGGCCTTTCTCTATTCAGTCCAGCCACTTTGGCTTTTCTCTATCTAAAAAAATATTTTTAAAACACCCTGCTATTCTGAATTCAGAAGCTTTTTGGTCATCTGCTATAAAGGCAGAAAATCCAGGCAGGTCTAACTGAAACCTTGGGCCAAGCTGGGGACCTGTCACAAATTGTCAGGTCTGTAAGTTTTCACACTGTTAAAATGAGCAAAGATGCTGATGTGAGTAATTGAAGGATGTGTCGGGGAGACTCTTGCTAAGTAACCTGAAGGACATTTCTGCTTACATAGGTTTGTGTTCTGTTTTTGGAACAATCCCCCATATTTTGGGAAGCTTTGGTTCAAATCTAGACAGCCTGTGATTAGTCTTTTGCTGCTTAATGAACCAGAAAAAGACCTAATGGAGTTACTGTTAAATTAAATCAAAAGACTGTAATTGCTTCAAGAGGAGTTGGGGTTTAAGTACTTCAACACTGTATGATTTTAGGGAAATACCATTTAGTTTTGAATCAGACACCCTTGTGCTATATTTTTGCATGCTAACTTTTCTTCAAATATTTACAATGTTTTCAAGACAAGGTGAACCAGAGTATTGTCGAAAAATAAACAAGAACGCCCAGACAACAAATGCTCGTTACAGTTGATTGCTGTCTTTATTCTATTTTGTGTGAGCAACATTTTAACATCTTGTAAAATACTACTACTTCAAAATACTTAGTAATCAAATCTGCTACTATGTCTTCATTTATAGATACTGATAACAATACCTTTACTTGTTTCATGTCACAAAAGTAATATAATCCTACAGTAGCCTAGATGGTGAGCTGGGGAGGAGCAGAGAAACATTCTGGTGCCCTCCAGACTGTACCCGGCTCCTTACAGACCACAACTATGAGGTCACAGCTTACGTAATTGTCAATGTGTTTGTGATGGCTCTCCCACTTTCTGTGCTGAGAAGATCTCAACGCTGGGGAGATTTTTTTTTTTAATAATCAACTACTTGCATAATAATATTTTTAGAGTAAGCTTTAAAGAGTCATATTGGCAGCTGGGTGGAAATGATTTGGCTATTATTTTACCAAAGAAATCCTTTATGAAGACCTGAGAAAAATGTTCTTAGTTCTGTTCCCCAACAAAGTGTTCTTAAATAAAAGATAATTGTAGTGGCTTTGGTCTCAAATGTGCATGCACGGGTAAGCTCAGTATTGCTTTGGTAAGCATATCTGTGAATAAATATACGGGTCTAAAAATTATGTAGTTACCAGAGCTGAGCAACCTAAATTGTAAGAGTACTTTCCTGATGAAAATTAGGCATTTCCTGTTAATGAAAAATATTGGAATTATATTTCTGATTTATTGACAAATTAAGAATAGCAAACATATTTAATCACATTGTGTTTTTTTAAATAGCTGTCTTCTACTTGTACCCATGGGTTAATGAAAGCTGCAGAAAAAATTACAGCTATTGTACTTACAGAAGAGAGGTTTTTCACTCATCTTTCCAGAAAGAAAGCAAACAACATTTTTCTTACATTTGTTATGGCTATGAAATAATCTTTACAATATGATATGTGGTAGTATGCCGGCAAGTCACGTTATATATTAGTAAAAAACTTTGAAAACTTTGTAATATTTGGATGTGAGGAAAAAAAGACTAATTTAGTTTAAAGATTTACACAAAGCAATCCTCTTGTTGATGTCTGATCCCAGATTTAACTGTGTTATTGAGATACCATTCAAAATCTATGCTCATATATATTCCTAAATCTTCAGGATAAAACAAAAATGAAAGAGGCCCACTCTTACGACAAAGACCTGGGTATTATGGTTTTTGCCTTGTATGACTGCATTGACTGCTTACTTACTTTTTTCTAATGATTAAATGCTGTTTGACAAGTTTCACAATGCTTTGAACAATCACAGCAAGCTCTTCAGGGCTTTTTTTTTCTCTCTCCACTCAGGCTGATTAGTGACTGCATACAGTTGAGCAACTGCTGAGAGAAGGCACAATGATAGTCACCCTGTGAATGTTTACTTTTCTGGTCTTATGCTGACATTTATTTACATTTTGACTAAATTTCAAGATAAATTATATGGGGGAGGAGAGGAATGAACAAAACCTTGCAATGACTTTGGAAAATGTTCCTTGATTTAATAAAGGAGAATGTGTAAGAGGCAGTTAAGTTTCGCTTATGGTAAGCAGAGTTGCTCAATTCAAACACAACTTCCATCGGACATGGCTAGGCCAATAACAGCCCCAGGGCTCTGTGAGAAGAAAAATCCACTTTGAGATGTGTAGGATGTTGCTTCTCTGCCATGAGTTGGATAGATACAAAACAAAACAGTGTGTAGATTGCATATAATGTAGTGGAGGAGGTGGGAAGAAGACCACCAGTGGACTAAGAGGTTCCAGGCAGAACTTGGAGCTTCTTATTCACGTTTTTCCCCTGTCCTCCTCTTGGGGCAGATCTTTCCATAGGAAGAAAGGATTTAAGAAGATCCAAGAAAAGCAAAGGAAATTAATTATCTGTGATATCACATAGTTCACACCAAATAGTTTTCCTTGAAGTTACAATTGTTTATTGGGAAGAACTACTTTTGGGAATCCTAAAAATATAATCAGGGAAACACATGAAGAGAAGAATTTATTTCAATTATTATATAGCTATTATGGAGGTAGAGCATATAACGCCGTGATTACATTTAAAGCATTGCACTGGTTTAATGTAAAGCCAGTTTATATATTTCAACAGCATTTCCATAGCTGATAAGCAAATAGGAAATTCAAGTTAATTTGAAAAGAATCTCAGCATTCTGTTGTGGAAATAAATGGAAACAAGCTTCTCTTTTAATGTTAATTTAAATTTTCTATGTCTGCAGAAGCACTAAAAAAATTCTATAAAGAGAGACAAGATGGTAATTTTTAATGAAAAAGTTGAATGGCAAAAAATTTTGTGATGAGAATTTTGAGCGTTAAGGAGAAAATTTCACATTCAAGATTTCATTCTATGAAGTGTTTTATTGAAGCATGGGGCAACACATGTCCTTGAGCTTCATACCCTTTACATATCTAGAGCAATCATCTTTTCACCTACTGCCTAACAGTTTGCTAGAGCTACTATGCCTTACGTAAATACATCGTAACATACCTTACTGTGTACTAGTACATGGAGAGGGCCAGAATGTTATTTTCTAGCCTTGATAAATAGCTCATACTTAGACTAATAATCCTCTTAAAGGCACTGTGGTTGCAGTTCCTATCTATGTGAATAACTTTTGTCTAACTCGGCCTTTTTCTAACACTTTTACAGTTAGCATGGAATATGTCAGGGTACCAAGAGGTCAAATCAGTATTTTTGAAAAACATTATTGTTGAATATTAATTCATACTAATGAGTGGCTGTATCATATGTATTTCTCTAATGCCCTGTGAAAGAATAAATGACAACTTGAAGATCTTTTACAGATATCAAGTAGGTGAAGCCTCACAACCGTGGCCTGTAGTACCCAGTATTTCTGTGCTTTATGGGTAGGGGAACATCTGAGATATGTGGAAAAATTATATTTGGAATGAGACCTGTGTGACTTGCCCAAAGCAGAAATCTCTGGCAGAGCTGGGAAGAGAGCTTAAAATCTCTTGGTGCCTTTTAGTGATCTGGGGAGGGGATGGCTGCAGTGATGCCTCATAGTCTACACCTGCTTGTGGATCTGTGAAGGTTACTCTTTTGCTGAGTGCAGACTGATGGGAAATTGTTAAGGGCATTTTGATTTCCTCTTGCTTTATCACAAAGGCATAAATGGGATTAAAGAGCCATAGCTTGTAGACTTTTTCTGCTGAGCTAGTACCTAAAAGGTCACCATCTATGTGTATCTACTGGTACTATAAGTCAGATAGCCTCTAGGCAACCTATGTCATTTTCAAATGCTCATCTCTGTGTGTGTTACAGTGATGAACACATGGCAGGGATCAACAGCTTTTGGGTTCAGGTCCTGTGTCAGCCACAGGTTTGGTTTTTTTGTTGTTGTTGTTTTTTAAGGTTATTTTCTAGGGAAACAAAATGGGCTTTATACATTAAATTTAATCATTAGTGAAATTGTCTGCATTTTTATGTGAATCTAAAAGTTTTAGTACCATAGTCAATGAATGATTATAAGTTAATTATAGAAGTATAGGAGTACTAAGTTGAATTACCTACAAATGTAATGAGCAGAGACTATAGTATGGGCAGCCGTGGGTACAACAGCAAGACAGTCTTATGAGTTAACATTTTAGTTTCAAGGTCTTTAGAAATTTTAAAAAAATCTTTTATTTTTCCCTAGCAATAATTGTCATAGGAAGCACAATAAGTGTTTTCATAAGAACAGTATTAATTACTTTAAAGATCCTGGTTACTTACCAGACCCTCCAATCATCCTTTGTTTGCACACACTGTTACTCTAGAGGGTTAAATCCATAAATCTGCACTCAATATTTATGCAGTTTCAATTGAAATAAAATTCCCAGCAGCTTCAGTAGGACTTTTACCTAAACCAATTTCTGAATAAGCACTTCAGAATCTGGACCCTAGTGGAAATGCATAATCTGAATTTAAAAAGAATTGCTGCGAGTCTATAGTAAGTTATAACATTCAGCAGCTGAAGAAGAGAATTTACAGCCTCCTAGTTTTTAAATTATTAATTCCTATGAATTTCTTATCCTCTACTTTCCGTGAAAACTTCACTATGAAAGAAGTTATCCTGGTAGGTGTGGGGTTGCTGTCAGATTTGTGGTGCTCTTCCTCCAGCTAAGGAAGCAGAGTGGTCTTGTTACTCTTTGCTAACCAGTCCCCTTCTTATTCTCTACAACCCCAGGGGCTGTTGCACCCCCTCAAAGGTCAACCCCGAAGGTGACCTGGATGCTGCCTCCCCCTCCGTGGGGTGGTCCAGGACTGGACTGGACCGAACTATATAAAAGGTGAAGCCTGAACTCTATTCCTCACCGACCCATCACCACCCCATGCACGGAGTTTCTGCCTGAAACAAAGACTTCTGCCTGAAGACAAGACACGTGCTGGAACAAGGGATTGGTGATGTTCTCTGTGTCTCTGTGTTTGTGTGTTTCTGTCTCTTTATCTCTGTCTTTCTGCCCCCCTTTCTTACTTTTCAACTCTTTCATACTGTCCTCTGTCTAGTTTTAGCTTCAAATAATGATTGAGGGTTATTTGATGTTTTCTTAATGGATAAGTGATGTTTGGTGATAATTGATAAGTGAGAAGTTGATTCCTGATGTTTTTGCAGTTGCTGAGGTAAATAAGATGGTGTTGTATTGTTCCTCGAGTCATTGTCTGACTCCACCTAGCCAGCACTCCTTTTCAGGAATCACAAAAAACCCTCTCTCAACCATCCACTGGAGTGGGGTGAGACAGGTAGATGAAGCAATCAGCCAGGAACAAGACTTCATTCTTGTGAACTAATGGGCTCTTATGCCCACCTTGGGTAAAGATTGTGGTTTGACGATAGCCAGACTTTAAATGAGGTACTTAAATAATTAAAATGATGATAAGTATTGTTGAGCCACATGAAAATGCTTCTGTATTTGTTGTCACCTGCAATATTTCATGTTTATTTGAAGGTGGTATTCAATATTTGATCTTAAATAAGACTAAGCAAGCAGAGAATTGTGTAATAAATATATACACACTTTGTCACTATTATTTCACCATCTGTGTCTTCTGTGTTTTCAAGTAGCACTGAGTTGAATTTGGATAGAAGAATGTTCCTTTATGTGAATTACTTTTTTCACAATAGTCTAAAATAAGAGCAGATTAATGTGGAATTTCCTGACTTTTTTGAGTTTCTTTGACTATCGTTTGCTATGGGCAGTACAGCTCTGGTCCAACCAAGCGACAGACCTTCACGTTTATATAGAGCCCTATCTGGGTCACTAAATCATAAATTTGATCAAATGATGATATCTAAGGGATATCTACCCTTTCCCTGCTGCCTTATTGAAGCGTGTTCTCTTTTGAGGTAATTGCCTTAAGAAGCTCCAGCGTTTCTCCAAACTTGGGGAAGAGAAATGTTATTAAGACAAATCACGTTTGCAAACATCACTGTTTGGTGATTTATGTAGTATGTTGTTTTTATTCTCTGAAAATTTCAGATACTTCAGTTTTGAAACGAGAGAGTAATTCGGAGCATATTAAGCAATTAAAAAAAAATCAAAATGATCACAGAAAATTTTATTTAATTAAAATGTTGTGCAAAAAAAAATGCTGAATATGGTAACACTCTCATATTCCATTGTATGTCCTTTGTTCAGATTGTACAATACTTTGAGTACTGAATTTTATGTTAATATGGGATGGAATGGGTGATAAAGTGCAGTAGTGAATATTACAAATATTTGGCATTTAGAAAGCACAATATGACTATTTTGATTAAGCATAGAGGTCACTTCATACATTTCTGTTTTCCACTTTGACTCAGCATATTCCTTTTTGTCAAAACTCATTCACAAATTTAGAATCCAAAGTCCTAAAAACCTGTCGTTTAACTGGTTCAGATTTTTATCTAGAGAAACAAGTCTTGTAAAGACTTGTTGTAAGGAACCTGGTGGAAGAATAAGTGCGAAAATGGACACAGTGGTAGGATAAGCATAGCCTGTGCATATTTGTTTAAGAATTTGGATCTAAATGTGTTGCTGAAAATAACAAACTTTAACGTGAATGTGCTGTATTATTCAGGGAACCATATGGTGCTAACACCTTTACTACTTGGATTAGTTTACCACTCAGATTAACTAACAAGTGAGGAAATGGAGCTTGATCATTTGAAGTCAGTGAGAAGTCTGCCACTGAGTTTGATCAGAAAAAATAGGACCTTTGCTCCCTGCCTATGTTGCCTCCTATACTTCTGTATTTCGAAAGGTGCAATGCTGAGACTTGACATCTTTGAAAATTTATATATACTTAGAGAAGTAAAAAATTATGAACATGTGAGAGAATCAAAAGAAAAAAGCACAAAGCTAGAATAGTTTCTAAGCTTCTAAGGGCATGAGGGAAAATGCCATCATTTGTAGCCAATGGTTATGGTTTATCTCTTGGTGCTCTTAGTAGTTCTTTAAATCCCCTTGGTCTTAAGTGATATAAATAATACAATGTATTATCATCCCATATGCATTACGAAGCTTTAAAAAATAAGTGCCTTTTCTATAATTTTCCTAATAAAGTCAAATTAAGTGTTCTTCATTCCCAAGTACAAATAAAACAGAGGAAAATACTTTTTTAAAAATAAAATGTAATTTTTCAAAATCAAAATTGAAGTTCCTCTATCCTGTAGTTAGCGGGGGAAAAAAAAAAAAAAAAAGACGATAGTCTATGTAGATTTCTCTTATGGCAGCACAGGGAATCCTCCATAATGACCTAAGCAGTTAATGAGCAGTCACAGGCTCTTGTGACATGAGGTCGTTCTTTCCTAAGACCCACCTTGTCTGGTACTGAAGCCAATTTTGAAAACCTTTAAAGGATAAAGGTGAAGCAGAAGGATTGGAACATGACTGGTCATTTTTTATTAGCTCTACTTCTCTGCAGTATGGAACAGCATAATGTAATGACCAAAAACTGCCTAAAGACTTTCATGTAGGCAATGTAGATGTTACAGAATCAAAGAAGTTGTTACACTTAGGGAGAACCTGATCCAAAATGGGAAGGTATAGAATGATTCCTTACAATAATTTTTCCGTGTTTTGTTTTTTTTGTTTTGTTTTTTTTTCCATAGATGGCCTGGGGATATTTTAAAATTCTTCCCACCAACCTGCCAAATCACAGTATGGGGTTACTCAGTGTCTCCTTTGCATGAAATGTTTTGCCACATGGAAACTTTCATCTTAACTCTCAGTGTGCTTTTGTCTTCTGATATACTTACTTTCAAAGGTGTAGGCATTTTGCTAACATATTAAACTACAAGGAAACTTACTCATGTAAATAACAAAGTTCAGAGTCACAGCTAATCCTCTGTTTAATGGCACATTTCTTACCAGTGCATGGTTTGATGATGATAGGAGTTGGTTTTTATCATATTATACCCTGCAAATTCAGAGCAGTGAGAACTAACTTGTATAAGTTGTAATTATAATGGGCTTTTTTCTCCTCATTGTGTATGTATCAGATCCAGATAGAATTATAGTGTCTCAGATTTATTTTCTGTGCATTTGGAATGGAGGAAGGTCAAATGTACCCAATAATGTTTTACCTGTGGAAAGAAGGTACTACAGAGTGAATTGCAGATGCAAATGAGTGACACCGAAAGCCTTTTCATTGTGACTCATAGCTCCAGTGTTAATAGCTAATATCCCTGGACTAGTAGTTTACAGTTAGTGTCAAAATGACCTGACATGTTGCTGGCAGTATGAAATACGATCAGCTGATAATGAAGATTACTGTTTGTCTAGAATATTTCTTGCTCTAACTATACTAGTAATTCCTTTGAAAAAAAAGTGATGTTGTCAGAGGCAGTTTGAGTGTACATGTTTAATGGGATGTAGAAGGAGATGTGGCTATTCCAGTGCACAAAAATACCAGTTTTAGAACTTCCTTGATGAGTTTGATTACTTTGAAATCCCAGCTGATCAAATAAATTTGAAACTCATTGTAATTATTGGGAGTATTTTTGTTGATTTCAATAATCTCATGAAGAAGTATTTGAAAAACAAAACAAAAAAACCCCAAAAAACACCAAACAAAAAACCACAAACCAAACAAAAAACCACAAACCAAACAAAAACTGCACAACGAGACCATACTGTTTGAAAAAAATTTATATGGAAACCTCAGTACTTAGTAAATAATTATGGTAAGGTATTTCATAATTGTTCTCTTTTCTTGGATCATTATTTATTTCATAACTTTTCTGCTGAAAGAATAAAACTTAGAATTTCCTTACCATTTAATGACTGGTTAAATATTACTTAATACCAGTCACATTTTTATTTTATTCAAATTTTATTCTTATATTCTATCAGATTAATATAAAATATTGCTACGGGCTTTCATTAGGCTAAAATATTTCCTGGCAGATATCCCAGTTTAGACTGAATTGGTGTGTATTTGAGTTCAGTTTCAATAGTATTACAGAAACCCTCCTTAAGCCTTCCTCCCCTGTACCCTACAACCTCAAAGTAAACCTCTCTAACCTTGACAAAGGCACAGGATTTTGCAATAGAATTTAAATGAATTATAGAAAACATTAAATATTACTTCATATTTTTCCCTATTTGTTTGCATCTGAAAAATAAGAGGCCCTGTATCTTGCATCAAGCCAAACCTATCTTTATGATTCCTGTACTTTCATCTGAGCCCACAGCAAAGGAAAATAGCACATGCTGAGCAACTTTTTATGCTCATGGTAATCTCACTGTGACAGATTTACTTTAATCTGTCAATGATTCATGTTTGACACAGACTTGAATTAATGTTAAGAGAATTAAAAGAATAGGCAAACCCTTTCTCTTTAAACTCAGGATGCAAAACAGGCAGGGAGTTGAATATCCCTAGCCAAGACAATTAATATATCAAAGAATGTTCCTTAGGCTAGACCCAAAGATCAGGTGCTCTTGCTATGAGGGAGAGGAATTTATTTGGAAAATATATAAATAAAGGCAGGAAAATTA
>NW_010115136.1:182586-184125 GCF_000699245.1 Pterocles gutturalis | reverse complement strand
CTCTTTCCCCTTTCCCTCAAGGATGGGACCTGCAGTAAGAGATGACTAGGTTTACATGTGATGGTCATAACCAGACTGAGACATGCTGGATGAATGCACAGGCAATTTCTGTAGCAGTAGTTACACACATCAAAGAAGCCAGTTAAACACAATGGAGGTGTGTCTTTTTTCATAAAGAGAATCTGGAAAAAGCAGCTTAGTGCCTGGCAAAGGGTTAAAGGAAAAAGTGACCAGATGAAGAGAGAGGATGCTTTCTTTAAGTCTAAGATTTTGGCTTCTACTCAGTGTCTTTCTATATAATTGATCCAGTGACTATCGAAGCAAGTGGAATAACTCCCATTGACTTCAATGCTGCTGATGCAGTAATGGTCTGGCCAAATTTGTGACATCCTCCTCTCTAAGGGATAATATTGGAAACTTTGTTGGGTTCAGATCTACTCCATCGGAAATCAGTTGGTCACTGTAAGGGTCTGTGTTGAATGTTGCTGACGTTTGGATGGTTGCTCTTGCTTCCAGGTCCAAGAGGCTGCAACTGTGCAGTATTCATAGGAGACAGGCAGACTTATGTATGTGTCTCCCAGACAGGAGTAGTACTGTATTAATTTTTCCTTTTAACTAGGTAGAACTAAGAACATGATACTATTACCAGCATGGTTATGAAAGTTGTACTTCATAAACCTGGCACGTGAAACTGCTCTGCCTGGCCATCGGAAAGCTCTTGAGTGGGTGAGTGTTCACTGAGCTAAATCCTAAAGAATGTTTGTTGAGTTATACTTGGACAAATCTCCAAATGAAGCTAGGGCATATTTTGCTTGAATAACCACTTCGGAATTTAGTCTGTTTTGCTTTGAAGGAATATTGATTTGGCAATATTTGTACAAGGGCTATTTTGAAGTTTCAAAACTTTGAGAGAGAAAACAATGCATGCCCCCCATGTCTTTACTAGAAAAAAAAAAATAGCATAGTAAAATGCTATAATTTCTAGAAGCAAATTATTGTGTTAACTCTTTTGTTTACTTATTGTCCTGGGTTAAGCTGAGACAGGAGTTAACTTTCTTCATAAAAGCTAGCAAGAGGCTGTGTTTTGGATTTGTGCTCAGAAGAAAGATGATAAAAACACAGCTGCCAAGGTCTTTCAGCTTCTCTGGCTGTCTGCAAACAGAAGCTGGGAGGGAGCACAGCCCCCGTTACTAGCCTAGGATTTGGTTTTAGGTTCAGGATTGAGACCCAAAGTGGCCAATAATCTATTCCATAACATAAACGTCATGCCCAGTATATAGGTGAGGACCCTCTGGAAGATCGTCCTTTTTTTTTTGGTTCTGGATCTCTTCTGCTCCGGGTCATCTTGCTCCAGGTGGTTGCTCTTCCCAAGGCCTTTCCCCCCCCCACCCCGGTTAGCTCTTGGTCTGGGACACCCGGATTGTTATCTCCGTTCTGTGGGTGTGGTTTTGGGACTCTCCCTGCTTTTGGATCCTTAGCCAGGAACAGGCTGAGGCTTGGTCATTGGCGGGGGGGGGGGGGGGGAAAAACGCGGGTTCA
>NW_010115136.1:126222-182566 GCF_000699245.1 Pterocles gutturalis | reverse complement strand
GGGGGGGGGCAGAGAATCACTGTGTATCACTCGTTCATATATTTGTATATAGTATTATTTTCAATATTGTTGTAATTTAGTTATTAAATTATTCTTATCTCAACCTACGAGTCCTTTTTTCCCCTCTTTGGGTGGGGGGATGGGGACGAGATTGAGTGGGTGTGTATGGGTTGACCCCCAGCCAAGGCCGAACCCGTCACACTTACTTTCATGCCAAGGTTAAAAGAATAGAGCATACTGGAGGTAGGAAACCTCAGTGTCGGCATGAGGTAAAGTACACCAGCGTTACATTTCTGCACCAGTCACAACTAATAAGTTCAAAACCACATCAGCTAAAGTTATTGTACCCTTGACTTGAAATGTAAAGGTTAATGTAGAAACAATCACTTAACACTGTTAAACCTCTTCCTTGTCAAATCACATATCACTAATGAGTTTTTGACTGCAAGTTTGGCTAAGTAAATTGTCAGATTTCTTCTGCATTCATATACAGTATGAGCAGATATTTGGGTAAAAATAACAATGTTATGGTAGCTTCTGTGCTTTAGGTTAAATAAATGCATATCATTTTCCTGTTTACTAAAAAATAATTACTAGCAAATCAAAAAAGAAAGCACAAGGAAACAGAAGATGGAATATTTGAACTAGTACATGCAAAATAATTATTCAACACTGCAGACTAGTCTTTTGCAAAACCTTAAATAATATATGCAGAGAGATTAGAAATCCCTGTCAAGGAAATTTTGAATTTTGTCCTATATGTCCCTCCCCAATATTTTCTTCAAAGCTTGCTCAAATTTATAGTATGACATATCGTTTAGTCTAATTCAAAATGAGATTTTTTTTTTACACCAAAAACTGTAGCCAAGCCGATACTTTTCCTTAAACTAGTTGTTCAAAGGGGGGAAAAAAAGTTAAAATTTGTTGTTTAAAAACATACTGCTTCATGTTAATCAACATGCAAGGCTTTTCTTTTCTTTTTTCTTTATTATTTTTTCTTTTCTCTTTTTTTCTTTTTTGTTTAAAGAAAACCAACACAGAATATGTATGTTGAGAAATTTAAAATTACCCTTTCTTGAAGTAGTTTTGGAAATAGACATGTCTTCCTAATATATTTTTTAAAAGATAGCAGTATCTCTGTTTTTCTTCTATTGTTACATTCGGTGAAAATATTTTTCTCTGAAAAATAATAAAATAAACCAATATTTTTCTTCAGGAAGTGGATGGCAATGCATGGGCTAAAAATCCAGCAATTTTTAGTTGGAAAGTATTAGTGAATGGCACAAACTTTTTGTGTTACAAAAATTCTTTAGCTGAATTACAAAATATATGAAGGAAAGTGCAGAATGATCAGGTGTTAGAAAGAAAACTAGAAAACAAAGGTGTAAAGACGTACCATATTAAGCCCTGAGGCAGTGCACCTTATTTGTACAACAGAGAATGTCTGCAGAATAAGCAACCTGCACAAAAGAGGTATGACTAATAGATAGGTATGAATCAGTAGATTTGTATTCTTCTCACATATCCCTCTTCCCAAAAGCAGAGAAAATGAAAGAAACCCCCTCCTGAGCTCTCTCACCCATTCATCCTTTTCAAATCTGATGCTCACAGCTATGATAGTTAAATTTTAGCTTTGGGCAACCCAGGGTACTAATCTTACATGACCTCTTCCAAACTAAATTGTGCCCTTATGATTCATTTACTTTCCCTCTCTTATTTTTTTCTCTTGCCGGAAACTGTATCCAGGGTCTCTGTATATCAAAACAATAATAATTTAAAAATCCAGAGATCTAGAACCTCTGTCTTGTTTCTGTCTAAACCTAAAGAGTTAGAGCATAGGTGTCCGTGTTATGGGATCTGGGTTTTTTCTAGCTCACAGTTTTCCTGCTTCGATTTAGCTGCATGGAGGGGACATTTTCTAAATATCAGGTTTGTAACTACCCTCAAGTGCCAATAAATCAATATCTAATTGCAGTGCTGTTAAAATCAATTGAATAATTTGTCTTTAAGGTTTTCATAGGGAGGCAACTACAAAGAAGAGAAAACACCATCTCTGCCATGATAAAACACTCCCAGCAAAAGAGTTGGGAGAGAAAGCAACATCCAGTTTTTTCTCTAAAAATATCTTAGATATTTTATTATTAATATTCAATGTAAGCTCAGATCTAGCTTTTTTTGCAAATATAGTGCTTGAGGGTTACTTGGAGGGATGTGTGTGGGTCTGAGCTTTTCACCACACACACATAAACTATAAGGAATATTTTCGTTTCTTGTGCTAAAAGATATATTGTCCTAACCAGTTTGTGCATCTATGGCCTTAAATGTTCTTTTCTGTGCAGCTGGGGTTTGAGAAGGACTCCAGTGATTCATAGGACTTGTCCTGGATCTTGTACAAGATCACATTAACTGTGGTGGAATATGTTAAAAGAAACAGGGTCTTGACCTTGCAAACTTTACTGCATGTGTAGAGCTTCACCTGCAGGACTCACTGCTTCTCCCTTGGATACTATCTGAGACCGTACTTGGGAGTATTGATTTTGCAGAAGGAATAATGTTAGGATACAAATCATATTCTGCTAATTATTTTGTCTTTTCAATGCAATATGAAAGCACTGAAATCTGCTTTCAACTGTGATTGGAGTTAAAAGATAGGTACAGTGGACCTGTGTAAAGTGTTGTTGCTTTTACCCAACCTCTTTCTGTTTAAATATTCTTATTTTACCTCTGTAATTAATGACCATGTGCTTTTCTTGTGTTTCATATGTACAGTTGGACAATGACAGAATCAAATGCCATGTCTGATGAACCTGAAAGTGAAAGTAGGTGGGAGCAAATTTGCCAAGAGTCTTATTCCAGTTGACAGGTCTGTCTCTTGTGACATTACTAATGCTTCAAGAGTGTTGATAAAAATCAAGATATAGCTAGAAGCAAGCCATAGACAGGATGGTGAACCGCCCGCTCTGCTGTTTTAGTATCCCTGGAGCTGATAGTAAGACTGCTGCTTTCAGCTGTGATTACTTTCCTCCTTATCCCAGAAACTTGTGCAACAATCATGTTACACATCTGCTTTTACATAATGAATCACATCAGGGTTCCCCAGGGCTAAATCAGCAAACTTGATTTAAAATTCGATCCAAAATCCTGTGGTTTTAAAAAGTCTTTTCATTGTCTTCGGTGGGCTCAATTTCAGCACATCACTGGCACTTGCTTCTCTGGCTACCTTCATGCCTCGGGACATCCACATTTCCAGAGAACTTTGAAATCAAAATACCAGCTTGATCCTCCAGCCCTTATATAAGAAAGCACATATTAAGCTTCAGCAAATAAGATTGTGTCTGGGAATCTTGCAGAGTTTATGTGTAATGTAGGTTGGTTATATACCTTATGTTGCTTCTGCAAGCAAGGACGAATATTAGCTCGTCTGGGCGCTGCAGAGCCTCTCTCTTGTCTTATGTTGTTGGTGAAGTAAGTGCTCAGTCTAAGAGATTAGTAAAGAACAGGGCAATCTACAAGCTGCGTAATGGAGAGGAGTGAGACTGGGGCCAAAGTAAATGCTTGCAGTACAGTGCTAGAGTCTCTGCCTAATGATGAGGTGCCTTTTGGAAATGAAGGGCGTTTCCTTTCCTGTATGTAGCATTCTGTTCCTAAAATATGTATTTTAACACTTGCAGCTGCTGATTCTGCTTTTCTGATGTCCCGTGGTAAAGACAGAAAACACCAGAGGATAATATTCTGGCAGGAACTACTCTGCCTGCACTTGTTCCTCCATGAAAGATGCACGAAGGTCAAAAGATTTCAAGGGAGGTTTTGTGGACAAGAGAGCTGCTATATTGGTGTAGTGGAAGGTGAACGCCACAGTAGCATATGAGAAATTGGCACTGTTTCACTTCTCTGTGCATGCTCTTGCAGAGGCCTTGTTTTCCACTAGTGCGGGGGGGCTGTTCTCTCCTGGCAGAGAAAGTTTTGTAACTCTAAAGCCATTTGTTTCTCTGAACCAGTAGTCAGACTCTAGTCCCTTAACCTTCTGCCCAGCCTTTCTCTGCATTGCTTCTCTTTCTTTCTTGCTGGTTTCAGTCTCTTTCCTCATTAAGCCCCATTGTAAAGGGCTCTTTTTTCCTCTTCTCGCTTTCTGACAACTTTTACTCCTGAAGCCGTGTACAAGCTGTTTCTGACATCTGCATCAGCACTTTCTTTCCCTTACTAAATGTATAGCCTCCATTACAGCAGTATCTGGTCTTTAAGCAAAGGAATAATATTTTCAATTAACAGTGAAATTTCCTACAAATTCTAGAGGACTAATTCCCTCTTTGATGTACTTCATGTCAGCGTCAGTTAGATCTGTGTACCAAAGAGGGATGTTGCTCCAAATCTGAACACCAAGGATACTAAACGAATGGAAAGAATGCCCTTTAGACCTTGAACTTCCCAGGAAACCCTCATTTACTTCCATCAGGGCATTGAGAAAAGGAAATTAAATGGCTTAACATCTGCACTCTCTTTACTGAACTGCAGTTGCTGGGTTTAATGCAGCATTTATGCCTAATAGAACAAATCGGCTGTGCAGCATGTTGAGCTTCTGATTAAAATAACATAGGACAATAACCAGTAGACATGAAGCTACATCTCCAACAATGTGATAGGACTGAGACAGTAAGAAAAAAAACAAAACAAAAACGCTTCTGTTCTTGAAGAAAATGGACCTTGTGGAGACCTTGAAAATCCATTTGACCATTCTACAGTAAGACAAGAGAAACAACTTTTATTGTATCTTTCCGGACAAGATTACTTATCACAACTATTACAGAATGCAGAAACTCCATGGCAGGGAAACTTCTCTACACATCTGATGCTTTGATGATAAACATTTGAAATATTGCCCTCAAAACACTGCCTTGGAATGTACGCTTTAGTATATTTTTCTGATGTTAATAGACTTTGTTTTTCAGATGTGGGCAAGTTTCTCCTACATTCTTGGATTCCAGCCAAGTTCCCTTCAATCTTGGTTTACCTTCAGCAGGTCCTTATGTTTCCAGGGAACAGACTTTGCCAGTTTGAAAAGGGTTTAGCCTCATTTTAAGTTCTCTGTGCCTTCCTCTGTTCCCCTAACAATTGCTTCCCCTCTCACTTGAAATGAAAGTAGAATTAGTGAGTTCTTATTACATGTATTATGCTGTTAAATTGTCTTTTTCATACATACTATCTTTGAATATTTCACTATCTTATATTATTAATTTCCCTTTTTCTTTAAATGTAAATAAAACCCCTACAACAAAATCAGATGATGGATTCTCTTCATTTATATAACCTTGCCTTTACCAGGTGCATTTATCCCAGAAAGGCCTGGCAAGCCCCAGGGTTCTCATTTTTCTTGTAATCTCCTTTCATTGGCATCTAAAATGGCATTAAGCACACAGACATTTTGACCTTGAAGTCTTCTTGATAGAATGGAAATGCAAGACCCCTTAAATATTAAAAGAGGCACTACATAGCTTTATGGTTATAAAATAAGATCCCTTTTCTTTTTGAATGCTGTGGTGATTTTTCAGTATCTGCATTTGCTGTCTCTTTGGACAGTTAAAAGTTTGTTTCTTTCATCTCCTGAAAACACAACTAAAGTCTAGAAGGCATCTTAGTTTTTAAAAATACACTCTTAATTTCTGGAAATGCTACTTGTCTTTCCCCAAGTTTACCCTTCCCTTCTTCCAATATTAAACACTCCTCTTTTTCAATTACTTTTTTTTTTCTTGACAAAATTCTTTGTGTTTTATAGAATCATGCTCCTTTTTGACTAAAGATCCTGTAGCGTTTTGGATATTCAGTATTAGTCCTTAACTGCTCAGTGCACAGACTTTATAAATACTATATTAGCTTTCTCTTTAACAAAAAGAACCAGAATGTGCCATTCTGATTAAGAATACAGTGATGAAAACTCATGTAATTTACTTCTGGTACAGTCTCTCATTAAGAGAAATGGAAAGCTGATTTTATAGTCTGAATCTGTACCTTGATAATATAATAGCATATGTCTCCTTGACAGAACACAATAAAATATATTTCATTGATGCAACACCCCAGTTCATTTTTAATAAGTAAAGAGTTCACAGTATTCCAGACAATTCATTCTGTGATCAAAGCCTTGGCAGAGACTTTGAAAAAACCTTGCCTGCTGGACATATTCTCCTACATTTCTTTATGGGACATAAAGCCTTTAGGACTAATTACCACTGTTGCCTTTAGCAACAATGGCTTGGAAAACTGGAAAGAGAACAGTTCCCATCCCACAGTTGCAGTTATGTGGCAGTGACTTCTCTGGGGCCAGGGAGCAGCTCCGTGCCTGCAGGTCTTCAGGATGGCTCTGAATGTTTGAGGAGAATGACCCCAGCACAGCATGAGAGAAACCTCACCATGAATTCATAAGCCTCAGCTCACAAAGCAGCAAGCTTAGCATCTCAGGCACCTCTTTTGGGAGGGCTGCAAGTTAGAAAGAACTGGTTACTTTTAAAAGGGACTGAAATCTCCTGTTTATTCATGCATACACTTGACAAAAGGATACAGAAAGATGGAGTTGAGGGGGTTTCCAGAGCCTGCGAAATTGTACTTTAGTTATTAATTACAGCTATTGTTTTGATGCAGCAAACTTTTCTTGAGTGACCTGTCTCCTGAACCAAGTGCTCTGCCAGATTATCACTATGTGAGTACACCAACTCTCAAAAAATGATGACAGCACAGCTCAGTGGCCTGTGCAAACTTCTTGTCCCTTAAATGCTGATGTATGAGAAATTTTTATTCTCCCTCTGTGCTTCTCTTTTTCATACTCAGTTCATTCTTCACATTCTTAGCTCCATTTTCATCCTACTTCTCACTGGAGTTTCTCTCTGCTCCCTCACTGATTTTTCATTTGTAGTCTCTCATAAGCAAAATAACAATCAAGTAACATTCAATTTTGTACGAGCCTTTTCCAGAGTGTTCTGGCTGATTTGAAATTAAGCAGCTCGCATATACTATTTACAAATCCATTTACAGATAAATCAAAATGTAAACTCTTGAGGAATTGTTTTTAAAATTGCAGTATACATATGACTTTACAAAGATAGCCCTTAGCCTTGAAAAAACCTTCACTGGAATTAAAGTTGTGCAGTTGACCAGTCCCACTGGTAGATACCCTACAGATACTAGGTCATTTTTAATGTAGCAGAATATGGACCTTATTGTGATACATTGGACAAAATTGCTGAGATTGGATTTTTTCCCTGTGTTTCAAAATTATGTAAAATTATGTTATTTGTCCATGTTTGTGTGTGCATGTGAACTACATATATGTGAAGGTTCAATAGGTAATGCTTAAATAGGAAATTTGTGTGCACGTAGAATCCAGTTCCACAATACCACCATATGCAATATCATTGTCTCTAGACTATTCATCCATCCTTTTTCAGCAAATCACTTAACACATGGTTTAAGTCCTTCAGTTCCATTTAAATGCCTACTTCTAAGGACATGCTTATGCACTCTGATATAGATAAAAGTGGGTTTATAGTCTGAATTAAGAAATATAGGCATGATCCTGTCATGATTTAAATATTGACTTTAGTGGTCACCTGAGTGTTAATGGCTGAAGGCTAGGACCTCATTTATACCTGCAAATTCAGTTAGGCTTTCCTGGTAAAAAGTTTTAGATGTACAAACCTTTGTCTGCTATTCTACAATGTGGCCATGTCAAAATCAGCCCCTGAAGTTTTACACAAAGTCAGTTGCCTCATCTAGTGTGTCTAATAGTTCTGAATATGTGTGTGTATTATGAATTATAAGTATAATCATTCTGTCTTGTTTCGCTTGTATAATGCTACGTATGTGAGCTAAAGGCCTGGATGCTGTGGTGCATGTCAGCAGACCAGGGTAAATACCACGAAATGCTTTATCCATAGTCATCTTCTCCAGCTGATTCTTTTGCATTAAAACTCCTTTCACAGTTAATGTCTTCAGAAAAAAAGTTTTCAGACAACGATTTGGATTATCATATGAAACAACTCATGCAATTTTACCTTCTCACACAGGACTTAAATCTCTCTTGAAAGACATAGTTAATTTTTAATGATTTTTCTCCAGAACCAGCCTAACTTTTTAAAACTAAAGCTGATGTTAGCCCATGAACGAATAACATCAATTGAGATGTACTTTTTTCTTCAAGGTGATTGACGTAATTTTGTATTAAAGTGACCTTTTTTAGAAATGTTTTGACTATAATGATTTCCTGTCCTTTTTGCTCAGCAATCAGAACAGCAGAACTGGCATAAGCCTGTTTCAGCTGCTTGATGTTAATGCTTGAAGGGAAGTGAGCTGCACAGTATGCGTGCTCATAGGATGGTGGCAGTGAGTACAGGTAAGCACTGGCACCAATGAGCCACAGAAATTTAGAAGCCTAACCTGAGAGGTTAGTAAGATAGGCGACCTGTGCCTCACAGGACTGAAAATACAATCAAATTGCTGTCTTGAATTTGATTAGATTACATTAAATTTCTTAGGAAGAAGTGGTGTTTTCAAATGAACTACGTTTCTGATGTGTATGGGCTGATGTTTTTGCGTATGCAGACTGATCTTGATTGTGTTGGAAATCTGGCAGCTAGAAAAACTGTCATTTATGCTTGTAAATTATGCCTATTATATAGTTTTAAAAGCATACCTGCATCTCTGTGAAAATGTCTGATAGCTCCTCATATGAAATGACCTTTTTATGAGCTTTCCTAACGGACGTAATAAGGGTGGCAGTGATCTTTTGGAGTCTCTGGATTAACGTTACATTAAACATATTTCCATTTAAAAGGGAGAAGCATGGGTAAATTTTACTGAACAGAAATTTACTCTAAAAAATATAAGTCAAAACTTTATACCATTCAGATAAACACAGTTACAAAAAAAAATAAGGTCCATTGTCACTTGAAAAAAAAATCAGAGCAGTCCTAAGACTAAGGAGTGAGACAGGTGCTTGGATTAGATGACCCACATGACCCTTTTGTTTTTAGAATGTGTAGGCAGTACTGCAGGCTTATTTTCATTTGAGCACTGTTAAATAGTGTATCCATACGGGCAGTATACAGAGCAAGGCAAACTCACTATGGCAGTGCTCTTTTTTTTTTTCCCCCTTCTTAGTTTTATTTCCTTAGTTTTCAATGTAGACAAGAAAATCGTTAACATGTAAAGCTGTGTTTATTATCCCCTGTTTGTAGGAGGAGAGGTAAAAAAATTATTTCTGTGATATTCTTTCAACTGTGAAGTGCACTTTCTCATAGGTCTGTCATCTTAATATTTTAGTAAATAAATCAGAAATACAGAATATAACAGAATTAACAGTATCTTTTAAAAAATAAGGTTGTAATTACAAGCTATCCTACTACTGGAATTTATTTCATAGAGCATATGGCTTCTCTAATTAAGAACACACTAATTTTTTTATCTTTTAATCTTTTAAGCTGCATATAATACTTTAAGTTCTATTCATGTATTACCAAACTTGTCAAATGTGCCTCTTTTGCACCTGAATTTTTGCTCTTATTCGACCCCTTCTTGTTAAAGACTGAAATTAAAAAAAAGAACAAGACATGGAATAATATTTAACTTTCATACTGGACTTTCTTTTAAAATTCTGTTATTCTAATGCTTTTAAGCTTGTAATCCAGGAGTTTAGTGCTTCCATCTGTTTGAAAGAGTTCATCTGATGTTTATCCTTTATTTATGGCTGCTGTCTTCCATCTCTTAGGTCTACAGGACGATGCATTTGTTACACAATTATTGCTCTGTCAGGTATCCTGAGCATAATCTGAATAACAACGTTAAGAATAGCTGTGGTTGTTGCCATAAAGTATAGGACATAGTTTGCCCCTTCAGAAAGCAACATTCTGTCTTTTGCTCTGTTGTCTACACAGTGAGAAAAATCCCAAGTTTATTGTCTTGGATTTACCCACAACTGTATTGTTCCAAACTGTGGCATAATAATTCAGGCTCAATAGAAATACTTAAAGAAACCCCCAAAACAACCAACCAAAAACCAAAACCTCCAAAAACCAAACATGGAAAATTTGCTCTTGTTTGAATTCCAGCATCTTTCTGCTTATTCAAAAAAACAAAATAGACCAAAAGAAAACCCCAAGCAAATACAAATCCCCAAACACATAAAGTAGAAAAGTCACAGAAATTTCGGATCACTGATATCTCTTTCTTGTATTTGTAGGCCTTTTAGCAAAACAAACCTATCCACAATACTCTTACATTTATGAATTCATATTCTAGGCATTCTTGTAATCAATTATTTTGGTAACAAGAAGTCCAGTCTGTCCTCTTTGTGCTTATTCTGTACATTGGCTTATCAATAAATCATTCAAATGATCTCAGTCACCTACTGCAAAGTGAAGAAGCTATTCTTTGTCTCCACTGTCAAATCTGTTTCTAAAGTTATCTGTTCACAGGGACATGAATATTTATACTGATGACATTTTCAAGGCTTCATTGGCCCTTGATTCTTAATGGTGAATAATATTCCAGTTTAAATGAGTTAAAATAGTTTCATTTTAATTTTGAATGAAACATTATCACTGTTTATAAACTAATGTTTACACAGAAAGGTAAAATTGAGGATGCTCATTTTAGCTGAAGGTCTTGAGAATGGTTGATTCGTTCTTTATACCTAGTAACTTAGTCATGCCAAAATGCAAAAATTATAAGCAAGTTATAAACATTGGTGACTTGTAAATAAAAGCAGGTTTAATAAGGTGCTTTTAGCTGCTAGTTGCCTTCTTCAATTGAAATCTGAAGATTCATGCAAGATGTCTTTTAGCAAAGTCATGTAAGGTACAAATCCTGTGAAGAAATTCTTTAATGATGTCTGTAAAGAGGGAGGAGGCATTGAGCTATATTCATTACACCACTGGAGCTGCTGATGTCTGCAGTTCAAGATTTATCCTATTGTTGCATTTTATGTGGAGCAAGCTATCGCTTTGCATTCAAGTCCTGGATCTGACCATGTTCCTTCTGTATCACCTCAGGTTCTCATTGAGAAAAGGGCTGTAACAAACACAGTGCACTGACATCTGATGAAATGTGTCATACTTGATCAGTTATCCGTAAAATGTACAGAGGTCTACACATGAATGGCACTTAGGAAGTTACAATATATTCTACAAATAAACAATTTTGAAAGGAAACCTTTAACAAGGGTGCTCCTGGATCCATTCTCTGCAGCATCTTAAAACTCCATGCTCAGGGTCATCCTCAAAAGATGAATTTGTGAGTAAGCATGAAACAGATTTGTCAAGCTGCTGTCCACAAAGTACTTAACAATCTAACAGTGAAAGGTGGAGGAACAAAACCGATGGTTATAGCTTGAACATTTATTGGATTTCAGCTATCAATTTGTTTAAAAGGGGATTATGTTGTTTAAATGAAGTAACATATAATTAATATGAGACTCTGGAACTGTCTCATGTGATCATACTGGAATATTACAGAGACAATATTTTCCTATGTAAGTGTGTGTGTTTATGTGTGTGTGTGTATATATATATGTATTGGCAAACTACCTGAAAATTACACAATGGCTGAAATGGATGGGTCTCTCTAGCATTGCCAGGCCTGTTGTGTGAACTCCCTGAAAAGGAGCCTTTGTTTCCATAGGCAACAGAGCTGCAGTGGCACTACGGATCAAATGCGTCCAGATTTACTTTTATGCCTCTGAGGTAAGCAGTTGCCTGCTGCACTACATAAATACTGAAAGAAAAACTCTCTTGGTAAAAGACCTGACCAGCATGAACTGAGGGTAACTGCAGGCTGCTGAGAAGAGCCAAGCTTAGGCAGCTCCGTGATAAAAGTACCCTGGGAGAGCGAGTGCCACACGCGCTGCCGTTTTTGCCTTTTCTCTCATTTAGTGCTCTTACTTTTTATTGTGTATTTCACAGCTTAAAGACTGATAAAAAAACATCTTTAATGTGATCATTTTTCCCTCCCCCATCTCCAGGGAGAATATGTTTTGATTGTCTTGTCATAGTGAGGTTAGGAAAAGAATTATCAAATGTGTCTGCTTTTCACAGTTTGAATTGCAGAATTAACTGCAGCCTGAGATCTCAGCCATCCCCAACTGTTTTGGACACAGCTAAACGGAGAGTTTTAGAGGACAAAGTGCCAATCTTGCTGGTCTTTTGAAAACATACCCTTCCATTTTAACCAGGGTGAAATAAATTCAAGCAACATATTATAAATGAAGGCACATGAATTTTATTATTTTATTTTGCGTTTCCTAATGGTTATGTTCTCTAAAAGGTAGGTTTCCAGAGGTGTGAACCTGTATGCTCCCGTTATTCAGTGCAAGTGTATCCTAATCCTGAGTTAAGTACACAAAATTTTACAGATATTTTAGTAAGAATTTTATTGACTGACCAACTGATTTTTAACTCACTGTCACAGCACTGAAACCACTTTTAATCCACAAAATAATCAAAACAGTCATGTTTCTGTCTCTTTGACATTAAAGAGACTTATAAAAGGTATTAATTCTGCTGCTAAAAATGCTTTAGTGCTTACTTAGGCAGCTTAATGAAAAGTGAGACCTTGACCTGCACCCATAAGTTTGTGAAAGAAAACGATAAGAATTTTCAGGAGTGTGGAAACTCTCCTGTCAGAAGACTGCTTCCCTCTTCTGGGTGTTGATTTCTCAAATGACCGGCTTCTGCACCATGTAGATTTGGCACTGGGACATTGTAGGTGCCCCACGCTGAAAAAGCCGCCTCCCTGCCTGCTCCTCATGGGGGTCCCGCCCTGTCCCGTCCTGATCATTCCACGGGGCCTGGGCCTCCTTTTGCTGCCTGCTTCTGCTGTGAACTGACTTCTCTTCCAAAATGGGTGCTGGAAGGTGCCCTTGTCTTTGACTTTCTCTGTCACAGGAGGTCAGGTACTGTGATATTTTTATCTCAGCTGCTTTTGTCATAGAAGGACTCCTGGAATTCATATAAGTGTTCTGTATATTTGTTCTGATTAAGGCTACTGAATAAATTAATTATTGAGGCCACACCCAAAAGTGTCATTTTAAGGAAGAAATGTGGTAATTATTATGTCACAAAGTGTTGAACACAGTCTGGATGGCAAAAATTTTTTTTTTTTTTAGTTCTATGTCCTTAGTTCTATGCCACCTTTTTTGGTTAACATGAGCTTTTCAAGGTCAGCAATACCATACAGGTAATGATGAGCCTGAGGTAGGCTTATGTCAAATGTGTCCTCAGTGTTCAGGTTAATCTTTTCATTTGTGATTTTTTTTTTCCATAAATGAATCCATAGAAAGACATTGCCTGTGTTACAAAAGTAATCTTTGTGTCTTTAAATATCATGGTAGTCTATTTTTCTAATAAGAAACTAACCTATGAATTAAACCCCACAACATTCATTACAAAAATCTCATTTCAAGTGCTTTATTGAGCAAAATGTAAACTCTGGGTACTTCCAGGTTGTTTAGATGTAAAAAATGTAGAGGGATAAATAAAAATAGGGCAGCTTGTCTGCACTTTTACATTTAGTCCCAAATTACAGGTTATTGTATTTGACCTAAATAAGTAGAAAAAAATAAGTTAGCGTATCGGACAGATTACCAGTGTCTTGAAAGTGGAGATCAGTTTAGATACTGTTGGGCTGAGCTCTGTAGTCATTTGATCTTGTGAGCTCTGCCTGCTACCTTCACTTCCCTTTTATTTTATTGAGAAGCATTAGCATGAGTAGCATTTGGTGTTATTTTGTAAAGTTTTGCAAGGGTCAGTGTTTGCCAGAACAATTTCAGCTGCTAAGAATTCCTGTAGTGTTAGTCTTCCCTCTGAAATTCCTTAGGCTTAAACAACAATCTGACTTGTTCCTTAGGATTTCTTTATTATGAGGATCCAAGTGTCACATATTTCACTGTGCATGAAACTGACCATAAAAAGATAAAAGATTATTTTAAAAATGTTTTTTTATCCTCCTTTAATATTTTTGCATTTCTTTGGTCTGTGTGTGACTGTTTAAATGTCTTGTCTAATAACTTTTGAATCCACTGGCTGATGTCAAGCAAATTTGACGCAAGGGCAGAAGCATCAAAGATAATTTTGTTCTCTGTAGTATTGTAAAAATAAGATCCCATAAACATTTTGACTGAGGGAAAGACAGAAGAAAGAGCTCATGTTTTGTGAGAGAGGTTATAAATTCCCATACCAGAGGAAAAGCTCAAATCAGAGCTTAAATCATGAGATACAAATCCACAGGAAAGCAAATTATGTTTATTTGAGGCTTCATTGTTTCACTTGTTTCTAATAACATCTTATGGGATTTAGAGATCAAAAAAAAAAATTAATCTTGTGTATTTGACATTATTTGCACTGTTTATTTAGTTTTCACTGTCCAAGCTCATTGACGAGAGATTCTTTTTTCTTTACACTTTTATGTCAGCATCTAATCAAGCATCGGTTTATGGGAGGTGCAAATGGTTGTACTTGCTCTTTAATTACTTTTTTCAATTCTTTTATCACAAACTCTAAAAACATTCCTCCATCTTTTTTTTTTTTTTTTTTAATACAAAACTTATATCATAATCATTCTTTGAAAATCAGTTTGAAAAATCTGCAGCCAGTGATCTGTGGAAGGTTCCCCCTTCAATGACTCTGGGTCTTTCCATTAGAGCTGGAGAAACAATTCTGAACTCCCGTTTGTCTATGATAGGTATCTTGCTTGCTCTAAACACAGGAAGGGATTTTTAGACCGGTGCTGTGTCTCTCCACTGACATTGTGTTTAAACTCTCAGACTTGAGCAAGTATTTGAACATGCCAAAGAAAGCCTTCATCTTTTTCAGGCAAATTCTTCCCCTACCAAAGGCCATCTTCATGTCCTCTTCTCTTTAGGAAAGGGGTCTTCACAGCTGCAACACCTTTCTTATGCAAGAAGGAGAAGATGCCCCTCCAAGAAGCCATGGGGGCCTTGGAGTAACATGCATTCTCAGTGACTGCTGACTTTGGTGGAAAATTATCAGTCTGTGCTCTTTTTTTCTGAAATCTTCTCCATGTGTTAGGTCCTGTCAAGGGGGTAAGAGGGAACGCAAATTCCTGCTTTGTCCTGTGTTTATTCCAGCAGGATGATCTGTCCAAGGGGTTGTATTCTATCCTCTGAGCTGTGATCTGAGTCTACTGACAGTATCGTTGTAGATAGAGATTATGTTCTCTGGACAGTACTTGTAATTGTGCTAGAAAATCAAGCCAGAGAAATTATCCTGAAAAGGTTATTGTGTGATTATATATTCCAAGCAGCATTTTTAAAACATTTTACATTTGGCACAATCATTTGTTCAAAGTGAGGAGGAACTGAGAGCAAGCAAGCCAAGACTGCAGACTTTGGGAGTAACCTGTGTGGCTGTCATGGAAGTGACTGTCATGTCACATACCTTCCCTGTGATTTGTTCCTGCCATTTTATAACATGCCATGTCGTAAGCGGCATGGTGAGTGAAATGCTGTCACTCAGCTCACTGTCACAGCTGCAGTATGTCCTATAGTACTGAAACCTTCTCAGGCACTGGATAAACAATTTAAGTTTGTTCTGTGTTTGCACAGTGAATGGTGAAAAAGCAGGGAGAGAACTGTATTAAAGGAAAAAAGAGAAGAGACTCCCCCTTGTTGGTTTATTTCTGTTACCAGTTAATTCTAGTCCAGTAAGCATACATTTTGCACCTGTTTGGTACAATGTTCCACCCTTTGTCCTTTGGAGAGAAGTTACTGCATATTGGAGGCATTCACCAGATGGGCATTTTATAAATGTAAGTCAGGGCTCTGACAGATTAGCTCTGGCAGATTTAGATGCAGTGACAGAACGCTAACACTTTATACCTTGCTTTTCAGCTGGAAGTAACTACCTGAAGAGCAGAGGCAACAGACTGGATGCATCATGTAGCTCATAGTCCAGGGGCATAACTTAAGCTGCTGTTGAGGGTAGAACTCCAGGCTGTGAACATGCATCCCATTTTATGGTACTGAGACAGAGCTGGGTGAAGGGAGCATTTTAAATCATAACAGCTAAATGCTTGAGGCAAATGTGGACCTGCTGCTGAATGGGGCAGGGGATCTGGTGAAGGACATGGGAAAGGCCAAGATACTCAGTGCCTTTTTGGCCTTAGTCTTTACTGATAAGACTGGCCTTCAGGAATATTGAATACTTAACATCTTCCTTAATGATGGGGAGAATGTGGGAGAGTGCTCCTTGTGCAGCTTTGCAGCTGATACAGGACTGGGAGGAGTGTTGGATACACTGTGTGGTTGTGCTGTCATTCAGAGGGACCTTAAGAGAAATGGGCTGACAGAAGTCTCATAAAGTTCAACAAAGGGAAAAGCAAAGTGCTGCACCTGGGGAAGAGTAATACTGTGCAGCAGTATGTGCTGGCAGCCACCCAGCTGGAAAGCAGCTATGCAGTGGAGTCCTGGTGGACAGGACATTTCCAGCAGGTCAAGGAACATGATTCTCCCTGTCAGCTCAGCACTGGTGAAACATATCTGGTTGCTGTGTCCCATTCTGGGCTTCCCCGGACAAGAGATAGATGGATCTACTGGAGTGATTCTTGTCAAGGGCCACCAAGATCAAGAGACTTGAGTGTCTGTTATATGAGGAGAGGCTGAGACAGCTGGGATTGTTTACCCTGGAGAGGGGAAGGCTCAGGGGGATCTTATCAGTGTGTATAAACACTGAAGGGAGGGAGTAAAGAAAATGGAGCCAGGCTCTTCTCAGTGGTGCCCAGAGACGTGACAGAAGAGGCAATGGACACAACAAAAATACAGGAAATTCCATTTGAATATAAGGAAAAACTTTTTTCAGTAAGACTAATGAAACACAGGAACAGGTTGCGAAGTGTCTGTCCTTAGAGATATTAAAAACCTGCCTGGACGTGGCCCTGAGCAACCTGGTCTAGCTGGCCCTGCTCTTGCCTGTTGGGTTGGACTAGATGATCTCCAGAGGTGCCTTCCCACCTCAACCAGCCTGAAAGTCTCTAATTCCAAAGCTCACCCATCAGATTCCTGAGTCACTGGACCTGAAGACAGTTGTGCTTTCAAGTTTGTTTGCAGAGTTGTTTTCCTTTTCTTTGATTGTCAAGAGACTAAGATGTGCAAATTTACACTAATGGGCAAGTGTCTGCTAAAGACTTGTACAACCTTGGGCTAATAAAAGGGTGACAGAAATAGTCCTTTTTGCAGGTCACAAGCTGGCAGTTTTGTGAGATGTTTACTGGAGAGAAATTCCTTATAGGTAAGTCCTGAACCTATTCTTGTGATTCTGCAAGATAAGTTTACTTTCTACTTACGCCTTTAGACAGATATGCAGACTGCTTCTAAACCCATGCTACTGGAATTAAGAGTTTCTTTAAGCCATCACAGACTTGATACTTCTTCTTTAGTGTTTCTTGTCCTAGAGACCCCTTTGAGAGATTTAACTTTCCAGCCTTTGCCCTCTTGAATGTGGTTGTCTTTTCAGCAGCAATTTGTAAGTCCCAGAATTCCTTTTCTACTGCAGCTATGAGTGTAAGACCCTACATTATTTATTCTTTCTAAAGTGACAAGAGAGAGTTGTAAACAGCTGAATTACAACCTGCAGTTGCCAAGAGGCAGAAACAGCTTAAAGAGAAGTTTAATTGTAGATGTTTTCCTCTTTTCTCCCTTAACTCTTTCCTCAGGGAAGGATAAAGACAACAACAGGCAGCTGAGCAGTAAAGGGATAGTTCTAGAGATAGAGACAAACAGGAATGGAGAAGGTCAGAAGGAACTTTGCAGCTAGGGGGAGAAAAGACAGCCATAGTAGAAGACCATCTGTAGAAAAGCAGATATTTGAAATGAGTATATTGATTATATTACTCTGTTCCTCTATTACTCTGTTCAAGCTTGCCAATGTGATGGAATCTACTCTTAAAAAATGCAAATTTGGTTTAGCATTGGGAAGGAGTTAAAACTATTGCATCCTTGTTAGTGGATGAGCATGAGACTCCAACAGTGGCCTACACTAGCCCAGCCAGCTCGAGGCAGAGAATTTTGTGACAGATGCAGATGTGAGGCAAGGGAAAAATGGAGCTAACAGGGAAAGCCTTTAGTGGGTCACTATGTCTGTTCAAAGGGTATGGTCTCAGGTCAGCCTGTGATGCCATAGTTACACTCTTACTGGTATTTACGTTTGCTCAATAATATAATAATGAAAAGTAAGCACTTCTCTGGAAGTGGTACAGGTGTGGACACAGGTACTTTGACTTGCTTCAAACATATTAATAAAATTATTAACATGTTTAGAATGAGTGAAAAGCTTAAAGAGAGCGCTGAAGTGGTATAAAAAAACTTCCCATGGGCTTTTGTATTAATTCTATTGTTTGTTTATGACCGTAGGAACTTCTCCTTGTAGGGTCCCTCCCCATCTTTTCCTCAGTAATATGGTTGTAACCTACTTCCTAACATTGAATCTCTACAAGATGTTGTCTCCAACAACTGTGTCATGTAGAGAACTCTACACATGTTATATCCACAGTTAAGAACAACCTTGTAGTCCTAAACTACGTGTGCTGTGAACTATAGTGCCTGACAGCAGTGTGAGCTATTCTTGTTAACTGAAAATATTCTACTTGATATTAAGAGTAAGGAGTGGCTGAAAGGGGCTTAAAGAAGCTCTGATTTTACCATCTTCCCTAAGCTTCATGTTAAAAATGATACAAGACTGCAACCTCTTTACCTGGGTACCGACAACTGGAGGGGGACATCACTTGAAGCCAAGAGGTTTTGAAAAAGGCGAGGATAACGTTAATGCTATTTCCATGGTTAAAAGAGAAGTGGGCATATTCTGTTGTTAGCTCTTGTGAGAATGCCTTATTTTCTAATAAAAGCATGAGCAATATATATTGTCAGCTAGTCATGACCCTTTTTTTGTACATGCGTTATATGCCATATTTCTGAAGTGCACAGGTATTTTTTTCATGATGCTGTAAGCTGTATTTTTACAATTCCTCAATCTAGATGAGGGTAGGAAGTTTAAAAAGAAGACCAAGTGTGCAGGCACTTGCAAAAAGATTCTTCTTAGGTTCTCAGCCTGTAATGGAAGTTGTGTAAATCTGCTAGGACTTTAATTCACTATACAATGTGTGTATTTTTTGATAATATGATTATATCTCTGATTATCAGAATCTGTTAACAAAAATCAGAATGTGTACAAAAGTAATCTAAAAAATTATCCTGCTCTTCAGTACTTCCCTTTTTCTTTTTGTCTCATTTAATTTGTTTTCTCATGTATCATTCTATGAAGTAAAGAAAGCAGGAAGACAAAAAAAAGTTGGTTTTTTTCTGGGGGGAAGAAAATTCACTGTCATTTTGATGGCAGGTCAAATATGGGTTCATTTGTTTTGTCTGAAATATAAGGCACTATTAGCCTTGGGCTTTTTCCCTCTAGAGAAGAGAGATTATGTTACAGCCCTAAATTTTTTTACTCTGAACAAAGAAATAAACCTAGTTCATTTCTTGAAGGTAGGTGGGGTGAATGTATAAGAACAGCAGATTAGGGAGACTTCTCTAAGTGGCTGAAATATTTTTATGGAGTCACGTGCAGACACATCGCTGGAGTGTCTTGACCCTTCCTCCTGCATAAAATCCTCAGGAAATGATGTTTACAGCCTTAACTTCAATTTTACTGAAAGCTGGAGTTGTGAATATGCTCTAATATAATCACTTTTGCAATGCTCAAGGATATGAGTCCTTGTGGCCCTTGAAAGTTGAGCAAATTCTCTGAGGAGACTTGTCCGTAGCCCCCTGAGCCTGATGTGATTTTTCACCACCTTTTCCCTAACTTTATGTGGTTTTCCCACCCTCCTTCCCACTCCATTGTCATGTAGTTCTACTTGCAGTTGCCTCAGTGTGACTAACATAAAAACCTCTGGGGAACTCATGGACAGACTAAATCAAGGCCATGTAAAAATTAGAAATGAAAAACACTGTCATTAACCAATTTAAGAAAATCCTATAGTGTTCCACTGCCATTTACTGAAGACAGTCCCCACGCATAAAGAATTGTGTATCTTCCAATCCTATTACTATGGAAACGTCATATTACTTTAACAGACTGTTCAAGAAATATTTTTCTTCTGGATCCAAAGCTCCATTCTCTGGTATCCTCAAACACAAAAATTAGTTTCTTTGTACTTGTATGACTTTGAATTTCTTCTGCTGTGCCTGGAAAATTCTACTGTTTTTGTATGCCACGTCCTTCTTCTGACAGGATATTTCTTGACACAAACAGGGTACAGAATTAATAACAAGTGCATTAGGTGTTTAAACTCGCTCTTCCAAGTCTTTCTGTGTCATTTAGGTTCTCCTTCTGCACACTGGTTCAAGGGAGTAGTTTTCTTTGTGTGTGTGGGGGGACCCTGCGTGGGCATGGTGTCACTTACACAAGTCAGATTGTATCTGGGACATGCTACAGCAACAAGTATGTTGGTGCTAAACAGTTTACGTCCACAGTCCACATTTTGAATTTCCAAAAATTCTGTCTTTACTTGATTTAATACTTACTGATTGACTGGACTGGTTTATTTAAGGATAGGCTGTATTTTAAAGCAGGCACAATCTTAATCTGAAACAATAGTACATATAGATCCTCTTCATAATAGAAACACATCAAATCTTTCTGTTCCCTGCTGTGCATGCATAGCTGTCATACTGGGATGTAAATAAATGTACTATGAAGGAAAAACTCTTTCTATTGCTGACCAAAAGTATAGGCCATTGCTTGGCAAAAAATATTATTGCCTTAATTTTTTTCCCCAGATGGTATTATACCTCACCTCACTTCCCCTTGTACTTGGTTTATTTATCTTTGAAAGCAATTCTCCCTATCCTGAGGGATTATAGTAGCCTAACTTGTTGTTCTTTTCATTTCTTTTAATGTCAGTGTTTCATGTCTGTATAAGGAAGAATAAAGCTCTTGGAGAATTTTGCTAGATTGACAGAATGTTACTCAGGGTGACTTTTTAAAAACAAGACTTTTTTTTATTCACTGAAATTTGAAACACAAATATTTCCTATTTAATTTTCCAAAACCAAATCCTACCAGCTCCATAGAGGTCTCAGAAACAAGATAAGCATCAGATTCAAATAGATGTTGGAATACAAGACACAAAGCTACTAGACATAGTACTATGGCACTGAAAGAGCTCCTAAATGTAAGAACAATCTATCTAATAAACAATAAGTAATTCTTAAAAAGTAGAAATTTCAGCATAATTATGGCTTGCTTGGAAAAGCACTCATTTTTTTTCTGTCCAGTAACTTTGTGCTTACGAATAAAACAAGACCACGTCTCTAAACAATTTTAGATTATTTAAAAGTATTATACTGTTAAATTTTGGATAAAAACTTCATAAATATTTTAATATTTTAGCTCTTATAGCTGCTGTCTGTTCTCGGTCTGAATATTACAGGTAAATTCAATTCCCTTACTCCTTATCTTACAGTGGCACAAATAACTTGTCCACTGCGTTTTGCCAACATTATTCTGTTACATTAGCTTTAATGAGTTGTCCACTTAGAACAGTAATCTTTTAATAAAATTTAGAATTATAATTCAAGCATTTTTCAAAGATAATATTTCCTTAAAATAGGTGGGTGTTGTTATTACCTCTTTTTGCCAATGGAGAAACTGAGGCACAGAGGAGGGCAAGAATGTCAGTTTGTAAGGCTGCTGAGCAGTAATGAGTCCAGCTGAACATGGTGGGAAACAACATTTGCTGTCTCTGGAAAAAAAGCCTAAATGACATATTTTTGCAGGAATTTGTAATGGGCTGAAGTGAAAAAGGAATCCACTGTGATTTAGTCTGTCTTGTCTCCAACTCATTCCCTGGATATGTGTTATTGGTAAGGACAATGGAAGGAGGGAGAGGAAGAGTGGATCTGTTTCAGTTTGGGGCCATATTTGTCTGGGGAGAAGGTTTTTTTGTCATTTACTTGCAATTAATCTTTCCCAAAAAGCTAAGTTTAAGACAAAAACTGTTTTGAGGAGGTGAGCTGCTTGGTCATAATGTCCCGTTTTAATGAAGAAGTATGTGCATTTAAACTGAAACTATCTCTATACAGGCCTCCTCTTTAATTCACAATGTGATAGAATATAGCTTAACGTTCCTCTAGAAAAATAGTGTCACTATGAGTAGGAAAGTGAGCTTTACCCATTACGTATACAGCAGGTTTGAATTGGGGTTTTTCGGGCTGATGGAAAAGCAAGTAGGAAGAGCCACAGCTGGCTTTCAAATTTTAATGGGTATTTTGGAGCTGGGTAACGCTCAGGTTCTACTCATAGACATTTTTCATGGGAATCCCTAAAATCAGTGGGGTTAGATAAATAGTAATACGTTTACGTTTGAGCTCAGCTGTAACAACTTTAATATTAACATTTCAAAGTGATGACAAACATTCCACAATCCACATTTTACAATTCTTTTCTCATCTGACCACCCTCAGGCTATTCAAGTTCACTTAACTTCAAAATTCCTAAGTAAACACAACTTATCAGATTGTTTATTTGGTCTCTATTTTTGGACAATATTTTTCTGCAATCTTTTATTTCATCTAGACACATTAGGCAGATATTTGTGATGACTTGTTGACACATATAGTACCAAATTAAGAAGAACACGTGAAAAGAAAAAACCCTCATCTGACTTTGCCTATGAAAAGAAAATATTAGAATTAATTGCTCATAAGCAGTCTTTTTATATGGATCCTCAGTGGTGCTAAATTTTGAAGCTAAAATTCTGATTAAGGTCACCAAAGTAGTTAAAAGGGAGGGCTTTTGATTAAGGCTTGCATCTTAAACCTGCAGAGGACTAAATACATGGAATTGTCCATGTATCAGATACTTTAAGTATACAGAAGTGTAAAGGACATGGACTCCTAAAATAAATTAAGAACCTTTCTTTTGATTTATTTCTTATAACAACCAGAACCTGATCTTAAAATGAAGAAATATGGCAGGAAATAATTCCCCTCTCTTAATTTCTGTTTTTCTTGGTAAAACTTTGTTATTTGTGGTGTTTATATAATTATATTCTAGTGTAATTCAAGTATGTAATGACATTTCTCCAATGAAAGCATTTAAATAACTCAGGAAATTGCTTTACTGTTCTGTTTCCTGACTTAAAAACCATTTTGTCATGTTCATTTTATTGTTCAATTTGTCTGAGCTCATATTCTACCCTATACAGAGCAAGATAAAATATTTACTAGCTGGTCATCTCATATATGTATATACACAAATACACATGTTATATTAAAACCATTCTTTTATATATATTTACTATTTCTATCCTTTATTTTACAGAAAACTCACATAACACCAGAGTGTGACTAGGAAAAGAAATAGAGGAATCTCATTTAAAAAAAGGAGTATCAAATAATAATTCTATCAGTTATAGAATAAAGACTAAGCAAAAAGAGAAAGCATTTTAATTTTTCTTGGAGTATCAAACATAAGAACTATAGAGATTTTCCGTTCATTTGGGTATGTATTAAAACCACTTTTTTGCATGTACAGCTCAAAAGGGCTGTGTTGGTTTGTTCAATGAAGTGGAATACAGAGGTGGTGTTTTCCAGCAAAGAAGGGGAAAATTTACCAGACTTGCAGGAGAACTGAATCTTCTTTTACCATAAAGACCCTTCTATGAGACAAGTGATAGGTTAATCTGTCTCATTTTTATCCAGACCTTTTTTAATTTAGTGGATAAGATTAAAGTGCAAGCTGAATACCTCAGGTGTAGTTTGGGTTTTTAATCTGCTTGACTCGAGTTATTCTTTTTCCTGAATGGGGCTACTAATAATATAGTCCTCGAAATAAAATAGGAAATGTAAGTACTGCAATGCTTTTATTCAGCTTTGAATAAATCAGTGGAGCATAAAATATACTGAAACAGATTAAATTTGTTTCTGCTGGAATCAAAGTTTAAGAAGTTACAGCAGAGATGGAGAGAAACTCAGCAGAGGAGATCAAACGCTGCACAGGGGAGACAGCCTCTGCCGGGGTGCGGCCGTGCCCAAAGAAAGCACCTGGGGGGGGGGGCTGCAAGCCCCTGAGGGGTTTGGCCTGAATAAACAGCTTAGTGACAGCTATGCTCCTGGGTTTCATGCAAAAAAATTGAGACCGGTGGGATTATGGTGCTTATTTCCATGTTATCCTTCCCTGGAAAATATGCCTCCATGCTCCAGGGCAAAAATTAAAGGAGAAGCAGCAGCCAAGTACCCCACAATATTTGCTCGTGTATATGAACCCTCTAATTGGATACTATGGCATAGATTCATAGATGTTTCTTTTTCAGAAAACACTTGAAGATTTGTGTATCCCAAGCCAAATTCTTTAGCCCTTGGGTGAGTGAAACCCCTGCTGCTCGCTCTGAGAGGCCTGCCCAGCTATAGAGCACAAAAGCCTCATCCTGTGTTAACCTGGTAGCTTTGATATTTCTGCTGTTTTTCAGATTTTCTGTGAGCTGAGGAGTCACAAAACTCTGTCTGTCTTGCCAAGCTGCTGGGAGGGCACTGAACAGGCAGCAGAGCAGCCTCGGGGCTGGAGAACAGCTGCCCACAGCACCTGGCGGGGATGGGAGCAAGGGTGGGAAGGTGATGGGAGAGAGAAAAGCATCATCTTGCTATCAACAGTTGCAGGTGGTAATTCAGAGGAGCAGTGGGGTTTGTAATAAGCCTTTCTTTGTCAGAAAGGAACATTTGAGTGTTTTGTTCCTCCCCAACCCCGGGTTTGGCCCGGGAAGCAGCAGGGCTCCAAGCATGGTCTGGAAAGGGCTGTGAGCACCCCTGAACTCGTGGGAAGGAGATCCGGCCCGTGCCTTGCACAGCGGCTGTGGATGCCTAAGCCCTGCCCACATAGGTTCTACCCAGAGAACTGCTACCTGCCCTCAAAGCTAGGTGTATCCTGAGGTGCTGCCTCTGTGAGTGCTAAAAAGTTTTTCCTACGTCATGAAATGTTGAACTTAACTGGTTTTGTCAGGAAATCTGTTTTCCTTGATTAGAATAAACACTATTTTTTAGCTGTTGGCGCTGAATTTAGTGAAATAAAGCCATTGGATATGACTGCAACTGTGCTGGTTCAACTTCATTTTATGTCCTAACGTTATCCTCATCAGAATAGACTGAGTAACTTCAGTTTTTAATATCTAACTCAGCAGTCAATATATGTTTGCATGTTTTAGACCATACTCATTCATATACATGTAAATACAGACTTTTTGTCAGTTTTCAAGTCCAGAAACTAATCCATTCTTTTAACTATCTCAATTACAGAACTTCTCAAGAAAATTCCATGATCTGAACAACTGCTGCAGCCGGTTATAGTGCTGGGCTAAGGCACTAACAGCAACTTGCGCGTTTCTCTGATTTGATCTAAGATGACTGTAAGCATTTGAGAAGCAATCAATGTAAAATACATGCTTAAATAAAAATACATGCATAAGCATGGGAGTCCTAGCTTCACTGGGTGCTTGTTTTGTGGTGAACAGTAATTGCTTACTGTTAAAAAGGTAGTGGGTATATTAATTGCTTTGTTTGCTGTGGCTGAACCAACTTGCTTATTTGACATTTAGATAATAATTTTCATTAAATAAAGAAAGGATGCTGCTACTCTGCTTATCAGTGTAAAAGTGCAAGATGTGAAATAGTTCTTAATTTTCCATATCTTAATTCTATTCTTCATATTTAAGAAATAGAAATTCTACCAGTACTGTATATTTGGTAGGTATTTATTGCAACAATCTTTAGAAGTAATTTCCATATAGATGTGTTCTCACAGATTGCACTACTTCAGAAAAAAAAAAAAAAAAGGAGGAAAAGAAAGAGGTTAGGGTGAATAGAAGTTTAAGACTGGATCTTGTACAGATGAAATGCATACAAAACCCCTAATGGAGTTATGTTACTATTCAACGCTAGCCCCCACTCCTTAACCACTACAAAAGATGTTTGTGGATGTTGATTTTTTTTTTTTTGTTGATCTCTGTTCCTGTGAGGAGTTCAAGCTTAAAAAGTGTGAGAAGATACTGAAAAGTCTTGCATTTTTTGGTTCAGAAGCCATCTATCTACTTAAGAAATATCACATATTATGGTCTGTAGTCCTTGTCTCAGGTAGAGCAGTTGGGGCCAAAAGCGGCTCAGATGGTTCCCTTGTGTGATCAGTTACGATGAATCATGTTTTTGTTAAGGATTCTGAACTTAAACTTGTTTTCAGTGTGGGTGCTGGAGTTTTCCCTCCATCTCCCAGTGAAATGTTTTTTAACAGAACTTAACCCACATGTTTTTGTTTTGAAGTAGCAAGTGTGCATTCACACAAGATCTATTAAAAATCTGTATCAGAACTAAGCCCTACTGACTTCCTTGTATTCTGGTTTATAAACTGGCTCACTTGTGATTAAAAGTGCCTCACTGAAATTAAGATTATTTTAGTTGCTAAAAACCCCCACAGAAATCTCAAGTACCTCAGCAGGTCCTTTTCAGCAAATAAAGTCTGTTCTAGAAACAGTGCTTTCCTTCTAGCTGTAAGGGCATATCAGTCCTAAATGTGGCAGGGATGTGCTAATGTCTTTGGAAAGATTTTTTCATTACTGAATGTTTACTTTGGTCACAGAACTATAAAGCTTCAAGAAGATGTGGTAAGAGCCCTCATTACTGCCTTCTCTGGATCCACCTGGAACTCTCTAGGATGTGTTCTGCAGTTGTCTCTATCAAGGTAAGAAATTCTGGCTGTATTGTTTTTCCAGCTTTTGTATCCTATGTCATATTGCAGAGTTCAAGTGTGTTATTCAGATATTTATTAGAAGCCTACAACAAGAAAAATTGTGAACGTATCCTAGTTTTGGTACTGCTCTTCTGCTAGGCAGAAAACGTATATTCTAAGCTGTGTGTCTGCATCTCTCATGAAAGATGGCCCTGGTTGTTTGGATAGTGAACTCTCTGTGCACATGGGCAAGTTCTGTTTCTTAGTGTTCTGTAAGATGACTAAATGTCATTTATTTTCCCTGGAGACCGTGAACAAATAAGAGTTTAGTTCTCCAAGGCATAAGCCTCCTGGCACCAAATTACTTGATTCTGTGTTATCTATTGTGCTATTAAAATAAAACAAAAATCCCTTAACATTCTTCTTTCCTGTATCTCTTACTTACAAATGAACATTATTTCTGATGCAGATGCCCCAAATTACTTGATTATTGTGTATTTGTAAAGCAGGCATTCTCAATTCCAATAGAAAAATATGTGTTGTGGAGGTACCATTTTCCTTGTTAAGATGATTTGCACACTGGTCTTTTTTAATTCAAAGACATAATGTTTACTGAAGAGATTATATTTTATCAAAAAATATACTATTTGCATACATATCTAACAGTACTGAATCAAAGGAAGGACATTCTTCTAGAAACCCCTTTTCATAAATGCTTTTAAAGATATTCTGTTGACTTGAATGATTGTTAAATATTTAGAATTTAAATGTAGGATACCAAATAGAATAATGAATGGAAACAAATAGATGGTGAGTGAAACTTTTAAAATAAAGATCCATTGGTTATTTAGAGAAAAAGATATATTTTCTCAAGTTGAGTAATTGTCTACTAGACTTGCAGCAGAAAACTGACAGTGGTGGTGCAAATACTATGCAAAATACTGAAGCAAAGGCTAGCTACATCTTCCTGTCGTGGGGGAAGTAATGAACACATTTGTGGAGGTAATGTCAACTGAAGGCATAGAAAAACTAAGTTGTTTCCTTGCTGAGTGGGAAAGATATTAGAGATAGCTGGGATGATCTTAATATTGCTCCAGCACCATCATCTGTGAACTGTCTTACATTCCATGTTATGTGTCCTTTATGGACACTATGGTCACCTTTTTCAGTGAAAAGGTCCCTTCTGGCCCTGCAGTCTGGTACAGTCAGCTGCTTCCCTGATGCTAGAAGATGGCAGTAGCTCCAATATCAAACCCAAGGTTGGAATGTATCTTTTCAAAATATGTCCATGATCACTCATATAAAGGCATTTTAATATATATACATGTGTTTGTGTACATAAGATTATATGGACCATGATCACAGAGGAAGTCTGTGTAAATAAAAATTAAAAAAAAAAAAAAAAAGAATGGCTGGATAGGCCTTGGCAGCTAATGTTTCTCTAGTGACAAATTACCAGTACTTTCATTAGAAGGTACTGGAAGGGAGAAACTCAACTTTTTAAACTACAGGAATAGCTGTGCCTGTAGGTGTATCGTTACATGACAAACACAAAATGTAATTTTAGCATTATAACCTCTTCTTCTGTATGCCTTTTGAAACCCCAAATTGGGCTGACCTGTAGTCACTACTTGGAATTTAGGATCCTTTATGGGCAATGTCTGGCATTTAATTGCTAGAGCTTTGTTTTTAGTGACTGGATTTTATTTTATTCGAGGTAGTTTCGGACCTCAAAATTAAAAGATACTAAACCAGTAGCTGTGGGTACTGATGTTTTACATATGTGAGTTAAAATGCTTCTCTTATTCTAGAGGAGGAATGGTACAGAACCAATATTTAAAATATTGATTCTTTAGCTACCTCTGTAATTTATGCCTGCCCAGTTTCTTTGCCATTTTCAAACTGGTCTGATGCGTGGATAGTTAATTTATAAAGAACCATGATCACTGTCACTTTCTAAAAGAACAAGATTATTTCCTTTCAATTTGCTTGCTCTCATTTTGTGGGATTTTCACTATTGTATTCTGAACAGCTGAATCCTATTTTCTGAGTAATGATCGTCTTGCAAGAAAATCTAATATAAGAGAACAACATCAAACTGACAGGAAGATTGAATGAGTAATATATGCCCTCTTATTTTTAATGTGTGGTGTCTTTATGATACCATAGCCTGTGGTTGACAACTTTGACCCACATCTTCCTTTTTAGTTAACCTCCATCAACTATTTAATATAGTTTCACATGTTTGTCATATGAATTAGTAATTAATGCCATTCTAGTCCTCATGTTAATATGTTCATTGAAAATGACATAGAAGGAAAGGCACTTAGATCTACAGAGAATTAATTAGCATGTAATTTTCAGTATATCATCTCGTGTTAATTAGCAGTTAAACCATCTCCTAGTACATGACCTGCTGATTTAAATACAGCATCCTGTTACAGTGGCCCTGGGGGAAAATGTCTTGAAAGGGTGTTCTCTTGCAAATGGAAATCTTTACCTTTGTCTCTTTCTGTTTCCTTGTACCTTAGCATCAGATCTTTCTCAGCCCTTTCCACAACACAAAAGCCCCTTTACTAAAGTGATAAGCAAGCAGCAATTTTGATATTAATCAGAAAAGATAATGATAGATTTATTTAAGCATGCCAAAGCGACATGCTGCCTGATGGAGGTGGGGTAGCTCTGTTGCTATAGGAGGGTCACATTCTCCTTGACGGATCTCTGTAGCTGCAGTGACTTCAGTGAAGCTTTACTACCTTTTTTTTTTTTTAAAACACCTGAAATTCTACCTCGAGCAACTGTAATATTGGCTAACTGAGCCATTCACAATGTCATCTTCTGGAGTCTCTCTTTAGATAGTTATAGTGTATATGCTTATATTTCTTGTGAAAATAAATGAAACAAGTACCATATTATATTTTAACTACCTAGCTTAATAGTTTTGCTTATGTTTTGCTATTCCTCCTTTCTTAAGTTGAGTGATCTTTAAATTTTTTATTTCATCAGTATAAAAATATCCAAAGCTCTATTTTATTGAGCACTTCCATCATCTTGAATACCTTTATTATACTGCTTTTGAGGTCTTATTTTTCTATGCAATTCAATTCCCTTGACCTCAGAAGAGGATTCATTCCTGGTATCCTCTGCTTTATGTTATACAGGCTTTACCCTGGTGTGCCATCAAAACTGGATCTGCGAAGTGGTGAGTTTTAGTACTATGAAATTGAACTCTTCCACAGTGATAGAAAACAACTGACCTTAGTTCCTCAACTAGTGGGTGATTGATTGGGAGACAAAACCAAGCGAGAACTAAGCTTCTTGTGCTGCTGGCTCTTTTTTAAATTTTTCCTTTTTTAAAAAATAATACTAAGTAAAGTAATACAGTGCAAAAGAAAATTTCTGAAAAGAAAATAGTCTCTTGAACACAAGAGAGGAATTATCCAGAAAATGTCCAGCTTATGTGTTTCTGAAATGAGAACTCTCTTCGTAACCAAAAGAGTAATCCCCTCAGTTGTCACCAAAATTGGGCAGATTCTCTTAGCAGAAGTTATCAGATGTGCGGTACATGACAGACACACAGTGTCCATGTTTTAATAGACTGTCTCAGACACTTAATGAAACTTCTACCTAAAACAAGGTTGGACTGTGAATCTGTTCACTCCCATTATGAAGTGTTTTTGCATGCTCAGTATAGATGAGTGTAGTCTCTGTCTAGGTGGTTAATAATGTAGCAAACTCTTTTGATAAAAATTTATTCCTCTTAGCATGTTTTTGCATTGTCTCAGAGCTGACTTCAACTCAGTCAATATACTCATTATTCAGTTTTCCTAAAAGATTCTGTCAGTATGGATTGATCAAGAATTTAGTCCTGATAGCTAAACATTGCCTATATTTGCTCTACGTGGAGGGTGTTGAAACTGCATTTGTTAGAATTAGTTTCTGACTAAAGCTATATACAGCTTAAACTCCTGTGTTATAAAATCACTGCCTTATCGAACAGACCAGTCCAAGCTGTTAGCAATAAGTTTAAGTACTGATGTTTCCCTAAACTGTGACATATTAAAACACTTTTTTTTTTCCAGTCATCTTAAATTGCATTCAAAGTAGAACTGGCCTTTGAAATTAAGTGCAGAACATGGAAACTATTTGCAAAATTTTGTGTGGTTTGGTTCTGAAACTGTTTCACATGCCGCATTTCTGGCCTGGCTGCTGCTGAAGTCCCTTTAGCTATATTGGTTGGGCAGGGAAGATGCATCAAAAGGTGATTATTTGTGGCTTACCTCACTGTGGTGCTGTGGGAGCTATTCAAGGTGAGTTAGTGGGATGGACAGTGTTGTTTAGTTTTTTGGTTGTTTGATTTTGGTTTTTTTTTTTTTTTTTTTTTTCTCCTCTGGCAGAATTCAGGATATCAGTGTTTTCAGACATGGCAAAGGAACTGAATAGCTTCATTTTAATTTTATTATTAAATTTATCAAGATTTGGGCATTTCTGAGTTATGTGTTCTAAATTCTTTTTTGATGACTGGAAAATAGTCTCAGTCCTACCAATTAAAAAAAACACACAACCTTTAAAATACTTCTAGATGTTCAAGATGGCGGTTGAGTGGGTTTGTGTTTAAAACTGAGAGAGACCATTCTTACCTTGATTAGTCTCTTTAAAATCAAAAGCAGGGAGTATCTATTTGTATATCAGTATATGTAAATTCTATGTGATTGAGCCTAGCTATATTTTATGTACAGTATGTACAGAATAAACACCAGTGTTAAAAATGTTAAAGTATGTTCAGATAACCTGTGCTCTGCTTATTTACCACAGAATAAGCTCTCATTGCCAGACCCTAATGAATTTGTTGAAATATTTTCTGATTATGAAACCCATCAAAAAAGCTTGGCCCAAAGCTTACTAAAATGATTTTTATATTGTGTTTCCAAATTTTTTTCTCTGCAAAAGATTTCTTGTAACCACTTCTATCCTACAAAATAACCAGTTACTCTTCGCCTGGTGTTTAGAGCCTATTATGAACCCTTTGATTGCAAATTCCTGAGTTCCCACTGTCAGCATCTGTTTCAATTCCCAGTTTCTAGGTCACATTAAAATACTATGATAGTAGCTTCTGTTCATCTTTCCCTGTTTAACTGTCTCATTTTATGGGTTCCTGGCACTGACATTCACACTGAAAGGTATTACGGCTTGTATGGGTAAGCGGCACAAATGCAGACTTTGCAGAAGCCTGGAAGCATGTAAGCCATAATTTGCTGAATGATGAAAAGAGAACATAGAGTAAGGTTGGTCCAGTATGCTTTGCTTGTCACCAAAGGCTGAAGTGCTGAGATCAAGAAAGAGAAATGTTGCAAAGAAATCTTCTTTGTTGACTGTCTGATCCAGGAATGTACTGCTTGCTATAGTTGAAGATATTGGTTTATAACATTTTGGTGTTCATCGTGTCAAAAGGGGGCATAGTGAATTCTCTTGGTCTAAATAGGAATGCATTAGGTTATTTAAACAGATTGTGCTGTAGTAATTCTACTTATTGTGCAGTGTTTCTGGTTAGCTCCTAACTAGATGCCTATAACCAAAACACAGTTTTCAGAAAGAACTGGAATATGTGCACTGCATATGGGTTTACAAAGAGTCAAAAATTTGCAGCAAATGGTCACGTAACTCTCCCGTGAAAGTGCAGCTGGGAAGTTTAGACTATCTTCTAGTCTAATAAAAATCATAAAATATGATTAGTTACTTAGTGGATATGTTTATTTATGGCACTATAAAAGTAATTTATGATACTATACAAAGATGAAGCAAATTATGCAAATAAATTGTATTTTTTACTGTTGTGTCATAAAACCCGTCATTATTAGCTTAACTGGACAATAAAATCTAGGTTCTTTGAAAACATGTTTACATATTTTCTTACTCCAGTAGTAAAAACACCTCCTGGGTCAGAAGGTGATGGTGCAAATCCTTAGACAGTTTGGAAGAACACGGGAGTGGAGCTGAGTCTCTTAAAGCTCACTCTTAAATTAACCAAAGGTAGGTGGGGAAAGCTGCGTGGAAGAGTTTGCAGAGTAGGATTGTGACAAGCCCTGCCAAGGACTTGTGATTTGGATGGTTCTTATGAGCCAAATGCTGCCGTTCAAGCCCAGGCAAGCCCTGCCATAAGGAGCTTGCTTCCAGAGGCAGGTCTGTTACCGCTGCTCTGGAGTGCCTCTTTGAGCAATTGCCCTTCCCAAAAATGCTGAGGAGTTTTCCTTTCTCTTCTGTAATAGAGAACATTAACTCAGCATCTGATTGCTGAGTGTAAAACTACTAATCTTGACTTGAAGGCTGCACCTTTTAGATTTGTTTGTGATATTTCTGGTTTAAATTTGGATTGGTGTGAGAAATTGCATCTACAATGAAGATGATGATTCTGTTTCTGGTCCATTTCCCAAAGACAGCCTGAAAGACTTCCACTCTGATGAAAACAGGTCACATTTCATCCCAAAGCAATTGAAATGACAGTTACAAACTTTAAAAAGTTTATGACAACTCTCCTGACAGATACTCGAATAAGGAGTACTGGAGGCCAGAAACAGAATATTCATTACAAGGACAGGGAGATCCATTACGGCCCTCTTGTACAAATCTTCATCAGGTACAAATTCTACCAAATTCCCTCACGGATGCTAGCAAGTACTTTCAATGACAAGTGGTCCTAGTGCAATCCAGAGTAAGACATTAAAATGAGATGGAGAGAGTAAGGCCTCTCTTGGTCTGTTATAAAAGTCTCACCTGTTCTTGTGCCAGTAACATATTCCAGGGATGCCATGTATTCAATTATACGACACAGTCCTGTTTTTTCTTTAACTGCTCTTATACTTGCAGATTATTCTTCAAATCTTGATTTACTGCAAGGCAATTTTGAATGTCCTTTGGGGCCTTGGTCTGGGTACTGGGACCAAAAAAGAGAAATTGGATTGGAGCAAGAGACTAGGATGATTGCCCACACTGGGGGCAATGTCAGTATTAAGGAAGCAGTTAAAGAATAAGCACTGTGCTTTGCTCCCCAGCGAATCCCTGTCTGAGAACTGGAACTGCTGACCTGCTTGTGAGGTCCTCCAAAAACTTTGTACACCGGCCTAAAGGTGTCCAATATGATCTCATAATTTCTGAGTTGAAAGCCTTTAGAATCATTATTAGAATCATTAGAATCATTAGGGTTGGAAAAGACCTCAAGGATCATCAAGTCCAACCCAACACCACCTAACTCACTAAACCATGTCCCTAAGCACCCCATCTACATGTTTCTTGAACACCTCCAGGGATGGTGACTCCACCACCTCCCTGGGTAGCCTGTTCTTTAATGAAGAGAAATGTGCTCAGCTCTTGCAGGGGGAGTAGAGACACTGTGATTTAGCTTATGAGGAAGAAAATTATCTACTTATAGTTTCTGTTCTCTGATATCGTGCCTTGGATTGTTAATCACTTGATATTTGGAGCAGTGCAGTGTTCAATGAATGTGTTCAGTACCTATTGTTGATTTGGTTTTCTCAGATTAGTAAAGCTATCGCTGACTCCCCTTTGGTACGTGTGTACTTGGAGTTAACACTGAAGGCGATCAAAACTACTTGTAAGTTTGTACAGGCAAAACTGGGCATTTACAGTTTAAATGGTGATACAACAGTGGTTGAATGTAGTAAAGGGGGAAAAGCTCTTTTTCCACAAAATCCAAAGATCAAGTTAGTAACACTTAAATAATATCATGGTGAAAGCTCATTCTTTTGTAGTAAGTCCCAATCTCTTAAGAGACAGACAATTTGACAGTATTAATCCTTGATTGTCTAAAATGAGATGGGCCATCTGTGGTTCATGGATCACTGATGGTCCATGGTGGTCCATCTGTTATAAGGGGGATTAGGGAAGAACCCATTAATCTTCAGGCAACTATGCTTTGCTAGTTGTTTTAGGGACTTGCAGAACCTTCAGAAATGATTCTTTTTCATCTTGCTGATTAAAATAAAGATATCAAGCACTTGGCTGTCCTGCACTGTACCTTTTCACAGGAAATTTGATGTTTATTGTTCTGATATTGAAAAAGGGGAAGTGAGACTGCAAAGGCCAGCCTTGAATTCCAAAATTACCTGGAAAGTTTGAAGTAGCTTCTAAGAAAGAGGAAAATATAGAACTCATAAGCTTCCGTGGTGAGGGAGAAGTAAATATTACAATTTCATAGACATAACCAAGCAAGTAGAATTCATTACATCTTTTCTCCTTAGAACTGTCCTACTTTGATGCATAACACAGTAGGATGGTCACATGAGGGAATGTGCTGGCTTGTGGCTGAGAGTTTGAGAGCACTGCTGGCCAATAAATTGGGTCTGCTCTAAAAAAAAGTGGTCTGAAGTAGTCTAAGATCTTCTTTTAAATACTTTAATCTCCTTGAGGCATTAACACTGATTATCAAATAAGTCACTAAATTATCAGAGTTTCTGTTTCTTGTTTAAGCATGTAGCCAAAACAGGAGAGATGTTGACTGCTTCTCTTTACTCAGCATTGAAATTCAACTCCAGAACTTTGCTCTTAACTTTGCTGGCTGGGACTCAGATATTTCTCCCACGACTTTAATAATGCTTTCTTCAGTCTTGAGGAGTTTTAAATAAAAGAATAGAGAATTTCATACAGATATTTTTCTAAGTTCTTGCAGTTCTAAGAAAGTGGTATTGCAAAAATCTGTGTTAAAATTTAAATGGTAGGAAAGAAAAATTAAAGAGGAGGTAGTGAGGAAAAAGAGCACTGGAGGGGAAAAGAAAAGAGGAGATAATATTCTATAAGCTCTTTGTGGCAAGGAAGGATTCCTTTTATATATTGGTGCAGAACAGCACACTGGTGGGCCTAATTAATGTGTGTTATTTCCAACTTAATACTGAAGGACTGTACTAAAACTGTTAGCAAGAAACAAAAAGGTGATGAGAGGAAGAATGCAATGATGGTAGGGAAGTGCAGGAAACACAACACAAATATTTCCCTCAAGACAGTCTAAATTCTGCTTAAGACTGTGGGAACGCCTTGGAAGCAGCGACTGCAATCGTGAGCTATGGCTGCATGATGAGAGTGGGTGTAAATTGGGGTATAAGGGTGCTGGGGTGGGGAAGGGCAGAATATCTGCATTTTCTTGTGAGATTTGTCCCGTGGTAGTCTCGTCAGTAATTTATTATCGGCTGATCTAAGTTGTGGGAACTGGTAACAGGCTTCAAGAGAACATGCTGATGTCTGGTTTTGCTGAGGTTGAGGAGGAATGTAGAGTGGAGCCTGGTTTCTCTGGCTGTGTTGAGGGTTCAGGACTGAAATACAATAGGAAGTACCTGCAATGGAGCAGCTGTTCACTGTTCAGCTAAGCATTGCTTTTATGCAAAACTATCCGATTTCAGAGAAAAATAATTTTAGGAATATTTCACGTTTTGTTCACTAGAAGATTATTCAGATTTTATTTACTATTGATAATATTACTAATTATTTTTCTAGGTATTGTTTTACAGACAGATTTATTTTTACATTGTTTTTGTGCCATTTGATTCGGTGCCTTGAGCTTATCTAGGTGGATTGCCAAGTGTGAGAGAATAGTTTCCGATCTGTCTGAATAATTGTAAAGCTGATGTGTAACCATTGTAAACCAAGAACTTCAGGGCATTTATCTAGTAGGTATCTTGTTGTATACACACTGGGAGGGGATAACAAACTTCAGAAACAGAGTTTGTTCATACAATAATATTTACACTAATTTTAAAAGCAAGAGTCGTGTCTGTTCAAACTTTTAGTTTTGTAGTGTTAGAGGTATTCACTAGTGACCTCCAGACTGATGGAGGTGCTTGTACATCACTCCTCTTCCTCCATATAGACATCCTGGGGAAAGATCTATGTAGAGATGAGTGGTGCGGTACTACCTCCTTGGGGTCTGGTCATGTTTTACATGCTACATTGGAGCATGCCTTGTTAACTTTTTGCGTAAAGGTAATCCATGATTTACAGAAGATACCTATGATCTTTTATCAGCCTCATTCACACAAAAGACCTATAATTATGCTCTATCCGATTCAAATGCAATGTGTACTGGCAGTACTAGGGATTTTTTTCTTTTTCTTCATATTGACAGGACCTAGGGCTAAAAGCGTGTGCGAATGTCTTCTGCTCCATACTATGCATTTGGAGATTGAGGTAGTAACATTCTAGTTAGCAGTTTTACATAATTGCATTGACTTCAGTGGTTTTATCCTTTTCTTGCACTATAAATGAAAAAGACTTAGTCCATTAACATTTAAATTGGAGATACAGATTCCTGATGTAAACTATTTGCAGTGACATTAATAGTGGGGACAGCCCATTAGTGTGAGCTCACATTAGCAACATCTTAATAATCATGACAGAGCTTTTTTCTAAAGTTATGGGAATTTCACTGTAGCATATAATTAAATGTGTATGGAATTTTTATTGCTTATAATTAAGATGCATGATCTTTGTTTATTATAGCATTAGAAAGTACTATAATAGCTCTGGAAAGCCCAGCTTGTCATGTGATATTGCTTAATTATGGAAAAATACTATAACACTTCAGATTGGGCTGATTAAAGTAAAGCACAAAATTATAATCGGATGCTACTGAAGTATGTAAAAATATGTACAAGTCTCCTCATGACTATGGGAATTGGTCATGTTCTTAAAAAGATGATGCAATTTATATATTTACTGTTACTGTATTGTAGAAGAAAATTTGAATCTCTTAACTACTTATTGGGCAACGTTACCAGGAACTTATGTGCGTGCATATACTTAGAAATATTTTAATATACTTTAGAATCTGAAATTATGTGTGAGGTTTTTACCCACAAAAGCTTTCACATTTGTATTTCTCCAGACAGAAATATACAATGTAGAAAAGGGATCCTTCTTTAGTTGTCAGATTCAAAGTTCATGTTCAGTTACCTAGGCTATGATAAGATTCTCTTCTACCCCTGCACCTCTACTTAGGAAACACTGGCTGTCACTGAAATTCAGTCTTTGACACAATAATTATGCCAATGTTAATGTTTCTTTTCTTGCTTATTATACGGGCAAATATTATATGTCTGTTCACCCCTTCTTTTTATGATGGTTTGGGTTCTGTGTGGATCCTGGAGGTATTCAGCATTTTAGGGTAGCTGGAATCAGCAACATCACCAACTAAAACACACAAATCCAGAGGGTGGAGGGGATAAGGCCTTAAATATTTTTAATTGTGATTATTCTGTCATCTTCTGTTTTTTGAATCTTTGGATTGCACTTAAGTAAATCTTCTCTCCACAGTCATACACCATAAGAAAACAAGTATTTAAAAATAACAAATAAAATAAGAGCATATCACTGTCAGTACAGGGACAGCCATTTCTTTTTGAGCTGTTGCATCTTGGAAATAGTTTCTTCCTGTTTACACAGTAATCTCTCCAGTTCCTTCCTGAATCTGCTGCTCCACGGGAGTGGATTGACCCGATTATGAGAACGGAGCTCTCTATATAAGCAACAACTACTGAGCTGGGAGATGTCATCAGTTGCAATAAAAGGGTATTTTTTTTTGCCTCAGAAGTCTCCCTGCTACTGTACATTATGCATTGAAATCTTTCATTCCATTTTATTTTCTACTAAGAGAAATTCTGAGATATTCCTGTCTTATATCTGCCTCAGTAAGGAAAATGGAATGATGTTTCAGCTGAGAGATGTTGCATTTGTTATGGTAAGAGATTAAGTATGTTTGTCAGAGTTTTTATTTTGTTACTGTCACCAACCTTGGCTATTTGCGTAAGTGAGAGACGGTAGTCCTGTGGCAAATTGTGAGGTGCAATATTTCCCTCAGCAGGTGACGCGTTTCCTGAAACTGCATTCAACTATCCTGTGTCAGTGGCTTGCTTACCACTAAATCAGTAATTTTTGCTATTTCCTCCTCTTCCCAAAACTGGGCAGTCTGAGTTTCCATGACAAACAGATGCCAACCATCTCCATATGATACACAAACAATTTCATCTGTATGCAGCTCAGTGGGTCTGGTGAGTTGTTGCAGATGCTTGGTTTTGGTTTGATTTTTTTTGGGGTGTGTGTGTTTTGTTTGTGTGGGTTTTTTTTTTGTTTTGTTTTGTTTTTTTTAATCCAAGTCATGACACTCTAACCCAAAATTCTTTCTGTGCCTGCACATCATGAGGGAACTTACAGGGTGTGTAGATACCATCAACTACATTGTCTGGTGCAAAATTTATGAATGACAAGTAACACACAGGCGGTCCCAATGATTACACTTCAGTTTCTACTGTTCAGATACTGGCAGTAAGATATTTCCTTTTCCCGCTAAAAAATCTTACTTAACTGATGCTATAAATGATTTCAAATGAGATACTGTATTATCTGTGCATTTTTGTTATATTAGGATTCTCTTTAGCCATACCCAATTGTGTTGATTATAAGCTGTGCACAGTAGTTCTTTAGAAACAGTGCCACTGTTCATCTCAAGCCATACCTCTTTCTTAAAGCAACAACCACGATGAAGACCCTCACATTTGTCTTTGTGTGCAAGGGGACAGACTCAGCTGAGGCACAGTGCTGAGCCAAGGGTAGTAAGTGGGCGTATGGAAGGTGGAAGACCATTTGATTAGCTATTCATCCATCGGTGAATTAATATACTATTGAGTCTTAAGCACTGAGTTCTACAAAACCCATCAGCATGACAAAACTTGAGGTAGCTGAAAGGTGGACTGGTTCTGTTGTTTGGGGTTTTTTTAAATTTATTTTTTTTTTAAATTTTTGCACAACCTCAGTTGGGTGCTTTTTAGTGTCAGTTGCACATCTACATTGAGAGTAGCTCAGAGGAACCACCACACTGAAATAGCCTTCTTGCTGGTCTACCAGGTTCTACCCTGCTCAATGACAAACTCCTGCAGCTTTACTTCATCTCTTGGACCGTGCGCTTCTCTGAAGTGGCATCTTTCAGCCGTTCCTCTTTCAGTCTTGGCATGCTCACCCTGGCATCTGAGGCCTTTCACAAAACAAGTTTCCTGCTGTATACTTCCAGTTCTACTCTGAACTTGTTCTGGCTTTGATTTTTCAGAGACAATAAGTGACAAAAATGTAAATTCTACGACTAAATCAGTCTGTTGCTTTCTCTTGTAGTGCAGTTCTTTGACCATTTAGACAAATAGTTTGTTGAAATGATTTAGACTGCCCAATCTCCTTTGCTCAGTGCTATCTCATTGCTCTCACATGTTCTCTAATTTCTAAGTTGCCGTCTTCCTTGTAAAACAAGTATCACTATAAGACAAATGAAACTAGAGCATGAGGGCAGATGTATTCTAGAAAATCAAGCTTTGATGTCAGCATCTTCTAGCTAATGGGGTAATAGCAGTATTGAAGATATGCAGCAGCCAGAACACTAGTCAGAAACTACTCTATCCACCCATGTTTGCACTTCTTTGGTACAGAAATTTTGACTTTTCTCTGGACACTGACTCATTTTTTTTTTTTCATTTTGACAGAAGTCTGGACTTCTGCTTTTGTATTAAATAATAAAAAAAATATAAGCAGCTATTGTTACAGGTGCTAATGAAATAAAGATTCTTTGCATGCCAAGCACATGCTATAATGAAATTTAGCTCTGCAGCCACAGCAGTAATAGCCCAGGGACTGTGCTGTAGTCACTAGATACTCTTCTCCCTTACTCATAGGTGAGTTAAATTAATGTACAATAAACAGTTATCACATTTTAGGACGACATTACAAAACAGCCAAGACAAATGATGTTCAGCTAGCTAATTGCCTAGATTAACTGTTTAATTCTTACATTCAATGTCAAATCTGTTGTCACCAAAGAAGCAGAAATTCATGCCCTCTTGGCTGCCTCAGATGTTCAAGTTTTGGTCATGAATACAACAGTTAGCAATATCACAATGAGAACAGAATTCAGTGACCTCTGTTATTTCATGGTTTCAGCAGCTCTGTCTTGCTGGGAGTGCTTTGAATTTTTCAGTCAACGTAGCAACAGACTCTTTGATACACTCTTCATTATTAAGCTAATAGGGAGGCACGTGGAGGACTTCAAAATGGATTCAAGTGTGAAACTGGTAGGTAATATACATAATGAGGCCTTGGCTACAGCTGTGCTGCTTGGTAGAGTTAAACTACAAAGGAACTTGAAATTGGCTCTGGCTTGAGTTAGACCTGCACCTGCAAACATCAGAGACATTGGGAATATCAGGCAAGCAGTCTGGGATTTCTTAATTGACTAAAGTTATCTATGTATGAGCGATCTTGCAAAAGCTGATTTGAGGGAAGGGGAAACAACTCCCTTTTTTTTTTTTTTTTTTTTTCTTCTCTTGTGAGGAAAACAGCAACAAAATTCCCCATGTGTATTTCGCTCTGTTTTTCTCCTCTGAGGTTGTGATGGCTAACATGGTTTCTTCTCTCCCTTGCCTGTCTGTGGATTTTGGGTTTCCTTTCATGTCTAAATAATCCCAAGGCTTCTCATAGCAATATAATGCTACGGTATGGATTTGTCTAATAATACTAACTAGGTCTAATTTTTAAAATACCTCAGTGTTTTCAGATCTCACTGTGGTTGTCAAACAATTGCTGATATAACAAGCTATTCAAAACTAATTTTTCAACTTCTCCAGGTCTGTCCCCGCATATGGAATTGGGAAGTCATAAAACGATGCCTAGCCTTGTTGTTTTGAAAAGATGGATGTTCTTGTGACTAAGACTGGTGGGGGGAGAGCAGAAGGAGGGAATAAGGACTTGGTTCTTGTCTCTTTCAAATGCTCTTTGTGCCTTACAGCATGTCACTTAGTCTCTATGTATCTCTGTAGGAATCTTGTAACTACTTGTACCTGTAGGGATAATAGCCCTTCTTCTCTCTTCTTATCTGTCCCATTGTTTTGGTTTGTGAACTCTTACTAGTAAAAGACTGTTTTTTGCAGTGTGTGTGTAATGAGATGATACTATACTGTTTCCTTCAAGCTGTGCCGTTTATAAATATTTTTGAGAATCATCTGTCAAAATACCTTAATGAAAAAAAAAATCACATTTTTAGGAAAACAAAGTTCCCATGCTTCTGGGTTTTTGTTTTTTTCTTGTAGTCCACAAAGATGATGTGGCCTGCGTTTCCTGAAATAGTCTGTTTTTCCTCTTCTACATGAATTGCTGCACTGCATTTTAGAGTTGTGATCTATTATGAGAGTGATATAAGCTGGGAATCTGCAGCAGGTGATTAATAAAGAGCTCAAGAGTAAGAGCAGCAATTCAGGTGACTGTACCTCAATTGTATTCTGACCAGGAATTAAATGTTTCTAATCCTGGTCTCCTGGAATGGTTTGGTGTGATATGTGTTTATTATAAATCTACAGGAACTTTATAATCTGTAAAACAGGAAAATACAGTTATTGAATTTATATATGGAATTTAAACAAGTGGTGATATTTCAAGGGGAACAAAAATTCTGATTCAGGTCATGAGTTTTTTGGTTTGTTTTAGGAAGTTTTTTTGGTTCGTTCTGTTTGGTGTATTTAATGCAGTAAGCATGGACAGTGTGATGTTGTAAGTACATAGCTATTCCAGGTTATACTTAAACAGCTGCAGAACTAACACACAAATAATAATAAAGAGAACCTGTGCCATAGGAAATGCAAATGTACATGTGAAAATGAGAATCAGTCTGAATATACTTCTTGTTACTTACAGGCAGCCTTGGGAGACCCAGTAAAATGAGGTGTAGTTTGAGAGATCTGGGTAGGATGCTGCTGCCTAGGGTCATGCCAAACATGTTTTGTGATTGTGTCTTTGTGTGTAATGAAGGTTCTTCTCTCAGGGAAATGAAAGTAACGTGGCCTTTAAAGGAAGGGAGGAAGGCATTCTTAAGCAATAAGAGATTGAAGATGTAGAAAGAATGGAAGAGAAATGAAAAATTCTTAAAATAGCTTTTTTGGTTTGGGGGAATCACAGTGAAATATTAAGTGGAGCCTTAAGACTTTAGCGACTTTAATCAGGCTTTTCTTGAACCAGGGAACTTTTGGGCTTATATTTGTAACCTGCGGGGGGGATAATTACACACCTTGTTTCTGATAATTCAAGGATATATTTTTCCTGTATTTTGTTAACAGCTTCACCCTCCTGCCCCACCCCCCCCCAGGATTAGAATTTCCTGAAAGTTTGATAACTAAAAGTGATGGAAGAAATCTGAAACTAGGGCTGCCCCTTTATGTAGCACAAATTTTGTCAATTGCCCACACACTTTTAATTTAAATGCCACGAAATGTTCAATGAAGTATTTTTCAATTTTAAGGATCGGAGCATATCCCAACACTCCCAAGCAGAACAGCAAATTTGCAGTACTAAAAATTACTGAAGGAAATCTGTTCCTGCCATGAGATCCTAGGCAGGATGACTTGAATAAAATTCTGAATGCTACAGGGCTCAGCCAAATTGAGATAACTCTGCACCTTTAGAGATTCATGTATAAGCAATTTCTTTGGTGTGAAACAATTTCTGAGGCAATTCCAGGAAAAATTGTCTGTCAAAACCTTTTGGACCGCCCAGCTGTGGGATGGCATTTGGAAGTGGTATGGGCCACAGAGCTTCTTACCCTGTCCTGGTGGTTTTCTCAGCCCTTCACCTGAATATGTGAAGTTGTAGAGTTTCAGGGCCCGGTTCATGCCTGTATGCAGTGATGCAACTGATTTAAAGTCAGCAGAGTCGGAACTGTTTAAAAGTGTGTGAAAACTTGTCAGCTGGATGAGCTAAAACAATGAAATTGGACCAGAAGTCATGAAAGTTTGAAGTACTACAGGTTTTGAGCTGATTTCTAATTCTTTTTGTACTTTTTGTTGTTGGGGTGAGGGAGCCAAGGCAGACAGTCATAGAATCAAATCATAGAATCATGAAGGTTGAAAAAGACCTCAAGAATCATCAAGTCCAACCATCAACCCAACACCACCTAACCCACTAAACCATGTCCCTAAGCACCACATCTACACGTTTCTTGAACACCTCCAGGGATGGTGACTCCACCACTTCCCTGGGCAGCCTGTTCCAATGCCTGATCACTCTTTTGGTGAAGAAATTTTTCCTAATGTCTAGTCTAAACCTCCCCTGTCACAACTTGAGGCCATTTCCTCTTGTCCTATCACTTGTTATTTTAGAGAAGAGGCCAGCACCCACCTGGCTTTGTTGCTGTACCACAGTTAGAAAAACAAACATGGCTGATTTGGTTTATTTTGCCTTAACTCTTAAAGACTGTCTTTGACCCTGGTAAATGGGTATTGTGTTTCCTAGTCCTTGCAGCTGCCCCAGGCACATCAGCTGTCCTCCTGCAGGGAGGCAACAAATCTTGCTTTGGTGAATTCCCGCAGTTACTACAGGACCTCTTGTTGCCCAGGACCCATAGAAGAGCAGCTCCAAGTAGTTTTAATCCATGCTTCTTCTCCTAGCTTTACATTGTTAAAGATTATGTACAGAGGAAGAAGGAGATAGAAAAACTACTCTATTTTCTTCAAAAGACTAAACTAAAAAGCAAGCAGCTGAGCTGCTCGTGCATGTGGTGACTTAATAGGACAGTTAATCCTGGGTACCCACGTACCCAGAGTTACGCTGATTAACTTAACGATCTTTGTTCAAGCAAAGTAGAAGTATGTATCTACAAATACACTAGAAAGTGAAAACTCTATTTTTTCATGTTTCTCTGCCACTTTTTTATTTTCAGTTCAGCTTCAGATTCTGTCATGTTGTAGTCCTATGTGATGCCTTCTTTTCTGATGGTCAGGCACCACATAGTCACTCCTGAGATATTAAAGTATCTTTTAATAGAAAAACTGAGGAAATAGCCTCTAATGATTCTTTGCAAGATGTTATTTCTACCTCTGCAATGGCTGATTTAAGTCTCAGTCGTGGCCAACAGCCAGGAAAAGAGCAAGACAGTGCTTTCTAATAGAAAATGTGAATCTTCCTTACAATGTTAAAGTAAGGAGTATTGGATAATTACCTTCAGAGGCAGGTAAGACTAGGTTCTGCCTGGGATTGCTGCTGTCTCTGTGACCCCTCATTATGGTGACCTGACATTCTGTTTAGTTTGCGTAGGCAATCTGCATTTGCATGTCTTTTTTTTTTTGTTTTGTTTTAACTCTTGAGACAGCTCTGCCCTGCTGTGTCAGCTAGTGGGACAAGAGCTGTGCTGGGACCTCCCGTGAGGCATACAGGCAGCTTTTCTCCCTTCATGGAGAGAGACTTCTTGTGGGTGAGCCCTAAGCATGATCTCCTAATACCACCAGAACCAGATCCTAACGGCTTTTGAGGGAAAAGTAGTGGTTTTTTCTGTTTGAAAGCATCATCTTGGTTCTGGGCCAGATAGCTGATGTTTTGCTTCCTGCCCAAGGCCCCTGTCCCAGGTTAAAATTCAATTGAAAAGAAAACATTTCCTTGAAGCTTTTGAAGTTAAAGTTTTCATTTTGGCTACTCATCTGCTTTGCTTTCTTTTTCTGTACATCTTATTCTGCTTTTGTTTTATGAGTTTTTGTGTTTATAAATAAAAAGAAAATTGACAGAGATCAAGTTGTAATAAACAGGTTTTGTTCTTCCTTTCTGTTTTGATTGAAACCACTGAATTGAAGCTACTGACTTATTCAGTGGGAAGACTGAAAGCCTCATACTCCAGGACATTGTAGCTGGAACTGCACTAACTTAAAACTGAATTAGCATACGAGACAATAAAGCCTTCTATATGTGTTTTTTTTTTTTTTTTTGGTGATGAATTATAAGGGCATAATATAAATAGTGGAAGTGATGGGAAATTTTTAATCTTTGTTTCCCAAAATTAAAACAATTGATGAATATAGAATACTAAGTAATAGTATCATAATACTGATGACTACTACTATACATCAAGGTTATTAAGTTTTGAGTACCAATTTTCCTATAATGGTTGTAGGAATGTATAAGTATCATTGCATTTGATAGTCTGACTTAGTTCCCTGTAGAAGTAACAAAATAAGTTAATTAAAATATGACTAAATAGTAAACTGGGGAAATTCCATTGTTCCTGGATTCCTGCTTTATACATTATGCCAGCAGCAGTTCAAAGCTGGGTAATGGATGCTGAAAAATTAAGCAGGGACACCTTAGTAACACAATTAGGAACACAGAGCTTGTAGCTGCATGTCTGACTCCTAATGAGTAGATATACTCATTACTGGGAAGTTGAGGTTCTTTTGGCCTTACTTAAAGCAGACACATACCTGGCTAAGGAGTTTGCACTAGTGGCAGATGGACTCTACAGAAGATTAAATAGAACTTTCTCTGAACTGTAATTAGTGCAAGTCATGTTGGTTTTCTTTTTATATGATATCCAGGTAATTTAAAAATACAAATCTAAGCTCTGCATTCTTGTCAATGAAATCCCGTAGACCTCTTATTGTACATCCTCAATTTCTGAGTTCCTACTATGGAGGAACTGGATTTTTCTGGCCCTTGAGTTGGGAGTGTATTGTACATTACCGCCTCTGAGACAGGCTGGGTGCTAGTCTGCTGAATTAGACCTTGTACCTGCTGCTGTGTACTGGTCTGGTGAGGAAAACCTCTTTCCTCTGCTAGCAGTTCTATACTTTGGCTTGTTCTGAGCTGACTGTGGTTCTGTATTATCTCTTTTTCCTGAGCCTCATAACTATTTTTAAACTCAGGAGCTGGGCTTCTAACAAAACACCCCGAAAAATTGCCTATAATGCAAATGCACAGTATAAATATTTTGTCAGCTTTCCTATTTTGCATCTATCTATATATACATGTGCATGGAGAGAGATATTGCCACGCTTTAACTGAAGAATATGTGCTTCGCATGTTGGTCTTAGTTTAAGTACAATGAGGAGCTCATAATGCTCTTCACTTTGTCTTTCGTAAGGATTCTGGAGAAGTTGGCTTTTTTCAGTAATAAAGGTGACCATATTAATTACAGCATATTTGAAGCTTGTATGTTTTATTTTATCTGTAGATCTGTGAAGGCTGGTTTGCCAAGTATTTTTACATGTGGGTTTTTAGGAGAGTTTGTCCAAATCTGACAGAGGTTGCAATTCTAACACTTAGCACATGAATTCAATGTGACATTTTTGCCCTAGGCGAAATAACAAATTTTGAGCAAATTTGTCCCAGTGAGAATTTAATACTATTTGCGCTAAGAAATGTCCCTGTTTTCAGTGTGAATCATACTTGTTTTATTGTCTTGTGAAATAGCAGTTCTCAATCTTTGCAAATATTCTACTTTTGTAAGCAAACTAGTGAAAATCCAGTATGAAAAGTTTTGATTTTTCTGTGTAAGTTTCTTGTTGTTTTCGTTTTTTTTCCTCTTCCTATCTGTTAGATCTGGTTTATTGATTTTCCCCTTATGCCTTTTTTTTTCTTTTGTCTTTTTCTATTTTTTTTTTTGTGTCAGTAAGTTAATCTTCAGTGATGACACAAGAATTTTTGATAGGAAGTTAATCCTATCAGTTGTTGTTCGTGCCCACTGTGAGTGTAAATCCTGGGTCAGGTCATAATCCAAGATCTGAATTGCAAACAGTGTAGGCTGGGGTAGACAGACTTGACTAGCTTGTACCTGCCTGTGATTTGGCCCAATTATTTGGACTATAAGGAGGAAAACTAATGTTGGTTCTAAATCAGCCAAATGTGAAATATTTTGCAATTTATCTTGGTGATAATTCACAGTTTGTTTTATTTTATAGTATCAAGCTTAAATAGAATAAACTATTTTTTTAATCCTATAATTCTCCAATAATATAATGGGATGTCTACTAATTGCTCTGAAGCATCTCATTTAAAGATAAATAACCTTTGCACTGTAAATAAAATTAAAAATTATTTAATGGTACACTGATGTATTAAAAGCATGACTGTATATAAATGGCTTTGTCATCAGTTTTGCTAAGAGGCTTGCAATTAGTATTATTAGCAGAGACTTTGAATTAAAAGATATGCTCCCCATTAATAATGTAAAGTAGCAAAATAAGATGGTGTATCTTAAAAAAAAAACCAAGCAAATATTTTAATCTTGACTTTCATTTGTGAGTGGTGTGTATCTGTCATTTCTATCCATGCAGTAAGAATCCTCAAAAAATATCATCTCCCCCCCCTTTTTTTTTTTCCTGGATTATGTTCATGATCCCCAGTATTTCTAGCTCCTTTTGCAATCTTCCTGAATTTTTTCTCATCTCTTATAGTACATTTGCCTCTCACTTCTTCCCTGCAAGGTGGTAATCTTTCCCTGTGCTTCTACTTCACATAAGACGTTTACATGCTAATTTTCACTTTCCTTGATTCCTTAAAATGCTTTAAAAAAATCAATATCTTTATGTAGCAATGGTATTCTATAGTTGTTAATACTTTTTTTTTTTTTGTTGAAACACCTTGTATGAAGCAAAAAAAAAACCAAGGCCAATAAAACTCTTTAAGCAGCCATGGTTATGGAAAAAATGGGAACCATTCTTCAATGCTGTGCCTGAATGTATGAGCAACTGGTGCAGATTTCTGGGTACAATGGACAAATCCTCACCATCCCCAGACAATATGTTAATTCTTGTAAGAAATTTTGAAGATTAATCAAGTTTAAGAAGTACAGAAAAAATTACTTTTAGTGATATTTTAGTGAGGGGAAGAGTCTTCTTAATCTACTTGCTTTCTACCAGGATGATTCTTACTGTATTGTGAATTCAGGATAATGTTCTTGAAAGCAATACCAGTAACCTGGATTTTTTTACTCTGGTGTACCTCATCTGGTCCAAAAAAAAAAAAAATTGTTAACAGCAGTTGCAGAATACAGGACCCAGTTCCTACAGGCCTTGAATGCAGAGGGACTTGCATCATGTTTCCATCCAATGCAGTTCTTGTGAACAAATTCTGGACTATGGGGAGGTGTTGATGCGCTGTGGGCTACTAGCTGAATGTCAAGGCATTAGAGCCTGAGCACATCTCCTCTGAGCAGCTGGAATAGCTGGAGATGAGGGTGGGTGCACAGAGGTAGAGAGGGAAAAGTGAAGGTGGAGGAATGAGGATGAGGAACTGAGTCTGTTACTCCAAATCTTCAAAGCAGCTGCTCCCAAACTTTTCTGTTGTGGACTGTTGTTGATCTTGCATATCCTCATGGTTGCCTACCAAAATAAAGTTGTTTAACTTTGAATCTCGTCTAAGAAAGCATTATCTTGATAGCATGTTCTTTTCTTTGCTTACTGTACTGTGCTTTTAAAAAAACAAACGCTGTGTTGTGGTGTGTGTTGGTATTGTACCAGAGGATGTATTCTGTTGCAGTTTGCATTTGCTTTTCAAGCCAAGGCAGGGAGAGCAAAGCCTGCTGAAATATTGACACCGATGGTAGCGACAGACCTGCTGGACTCTGTTCTGGCACTGTCTTTGGTGGTCTGGGGCTTTTCTTTGTTTAGAGACAACACTTATATGAGGTCAGAATGTGATACCTGCTCTGTTACAGCTTCTAGTTGAGCTCAGCTTGTGAGCACTGGTGGCCGCAGGGATGGCGGCTGGTGGGAGAGCACCACGCCTGCCTCGGGCACTGTGCAAAAACCCACCAAAAGCAACAGAAAATTAGTATTTTTTTCCCCCCTCTGTTTAACTCTCACAGTGTCCTTGTGAGGCCAATGAATTATGTATTACTGCTTGATTTCTCTCGCGTGCTCATCTGCATTAACCAAGGAGGTTTGACAGGAGCCGGCCATCCCTCGGCAGGTCCATGCCCGCGGGGAGCTCGCTGCCCAGGCGCTGCTGTGTTTGGCGGCCGGACCGGGGCGCAGACCCAGCCCCACTCAATGGCTCCCAAACCCCCGGGGCTGCTGAAGGATGGGACCAATGTGCTGAGTGAAAAGTGGTCGTCCTTCCTCACAGGTGTGTTTCGCATCCCGCTGTACATCGTCTGTTTGTATGTGGCTGTGTTTGTGTTTCTCTACAGCCAGCTGCCTGCTTAGAAAATGTAAATATTTTAGATGCAAAGCTTTAGAATGGTTTATGTTGTTGCTCGCTGAAAGGTATGCACTGTATTTTTCCAGCAATTTTGCCAAATGCATATCTAACTATTTTTTCTCCATATTTTCCCTAAGGAGTTAACTAATATCTCTGAAGCGTTATGAGGTTAAGATTTGAGAAGTCTTCAATATACATCCCTGATTTTCTGACTCTATTGCTTATTTGTTTAGCCTGATGGGAATAGGCTTTGTCTACTGCGCTTGAAAAAGAAAGAAGATTTTTGTGCTCCTGGGAGGTGAAGGCAGTTTTCATTGGCATTTTAGTGAAATATTAAAGGCAAAGCAGATTTGGAGGGACACGCTGCAAAGGCTGTCACAGTGATCAGAAAAGCACTGGAGTGAGGGAAGGGACAGCTAAATGTGTAGGTGGAGAGTCGGTCCATTTGTGCAAAGGTATGAGTAAGCGAGGTTATGAATTGGTTGCAGATGGGAGCTGGCAAGCAAGAAAAGTGGAACAAAATTATATTGACATCCCTGTGTTGTCTAAAGACCACTACAAGACCATTAGTATTGCTGCGTAGCCAGCAGGGAGGCCCTGTCAGAGTGAGATTTTACTTAGGCAACTGGTATTGATTTTTGGTCTTCAGCCAGGATGTAGGAAGGAAAAGTTTACTTTGATTTTTTTTCTTTTTTTCTTTTTTCTGTGTCCATATTCATGGCTGCAAAGTGATGTGTCTGGAGCTGGGATGCAGGGTTGAGAGTGGCTGTGTGCTCTCATGACTCTGACTTTATTGGGGGAGCAAAATTATTCCTTTGAATTGCCCTTAACACTTCTTACCTTGTTTTCGCTTATCTCCCCTCTTGTGTTTCCTCTAAAGCCATTCTAAAAGGCAAGATTAAGGATCCAACACATGTGGTGATGTCTTGAAGCATCGTATATGTCAAACTTCTTTTTTTTAATCTCTTTGAATTAACCTGGAATGACTTCTTGGTGTCTCTGCCCAACTGCCAGCCCTGTGCTTGCCCCTAGAGCAGCAGCAGCCACAGCCATGAGGGCTGCAGCTCTCCACCGGCGTTGCTCTGGGTGCCATGGGGATCCTGGCAGGACCCGGGGACAAACCTCATGGCAATGCAGGGAGAAGTTCTAAGGATTCAAGCCTCCTTCAGTTTCTGGCCAAACTCCAATCCGGATGCTGCCAAGTAAAGCTGTTAGTACTGTTTCTGTGCTTTCTGCTCTAGTGAAAACTGATTAGGGGCTAAAAACGGCCATGAAACAACTGTCAGGCCTGGTAGCAGCTCTTTTTTCTTGGGTCACACTTGAAGTGGCAGCCTAGAAGGGGGATATCTTAGTACTCTTAGCTTCTCATTTTCTTCCTCTGGCAACGGAGGTGTGCCAGTACTAGTTTCTCTTATGCATTTACTAGTGCCCAATTTAACATGTTTGCAATGGGTTTATTTCCCTACTTCCTCAGAGGAAGCTTGGCAAAGAGAAATTTCTGGCAAGAGAAAATCTTGTGTGAAAAATAGGAAGCTACAGTGTGCTTGTAATAGATGTACAGAGACTGACCTGGTCTTAAATCACAGAGGGTCCTTCCTCTGGACTTAAGCTAGCTCCTAGTATATTGTTATTAATGTAGTCCTTTAGCAAAGACAATAAATCTGATAGAAATTATGTTTTTCTTCATTCTATTGTATGTATAATAAACACTCAGCTAAGGGTGCCTTTTTAAAAAAAAGTTAAATATCCACACACAGAAAATTAAGCCTGATGAATTCTTAGAGAAACAAGCACTAAAACAGAACAGTGCTGTTTAACTGTAATACATTAGTTAAATATCCCATGCTATTTCATCCCTGTTCATCTATGTCCTTACTTTTTTTTTAATGTTGTGAAGCCTTCTTAAATGTCATCCTGCTATTTGTTTGACAGGAGATTATTACTATGGAGCATAGATCAGAACACTGCTTGTTTCCAGGGGGATAAAAGGAAAACATTCTTTTGGGAATTTGGTCCTTTAATTATGACTAATTTTAAAACAAATTAGTTTTGATCATTGAAACACTAGATTAAATCTCAGCATTGATTGTGGTCAGTTCTGTTAACGCTCCAAATTCTGTGTTGTGTTGTGGTACAGGCAGCTGTTTGTGTCTTTAATTTATTTGCTGATGCTTTATTTATATTCTCTCCTACTTTGGTTTTGGCCACGTATCTGAATCAGGGAAAGCAATTATAATCAAGAAAACAAAAACCCCAATCCAGAATAATATGAGTTTTTAAATTATGTTTTCAATTTTGTCTTATTAGTAGTGATTAATTAGAACTTTGTACAGACTCTGCATGTATTCAAGAGTAAAATGTTGATTAACAAATAAAAAGACACTTAATAATAAATTCTGTCCAAGTGCTGTGTTTTCCCACCTGCTCTAAAGCACAGCAGAAGTCAAGCCCTTACCTTATTCTTTTTTCCTTGGCTTTCCCTCCAGGAATTACTCAGGTTCTCTCTGGCTTGATTTTAACCTTGAAATGGAAAATTATCTGATAACTGTATTGGGTTGAGTCACCAAGAAATATTCTTGCGTGTCTGTGGAGGGTGTTGGCCCCTTTAGAGCGCAACAATGAGCAATTTCAAATTAGAGCTTATTTGCCTAGGTCTACAAAGATCTGGAGTATACAGTATTGTATTTAACTGTTCAATGTTTTAATATTTTCTTTTTTTCCTCTCATGATAACCTGACCTTTATCTATGCTCTGTCTAATTAGGCTACAGAGTAATCAGAAAAAGGCTACTGGTTTTTGTTTGCTGTAGAAAAGCTGAAGCAATATAATAATGGTTTGTAACATTGTGTGTGCAACAATTGTTTTATAAGATGTAAGCATAAGGTCTATTTCCTTAAGAAATCGAGGTGTTTTATGAAGACCTATCAGTGTAATAGAATACATTTTCAGTGTGTTTTGCAAGAAAATGCTAGAGGAGGCTTGGATGTCATTTAGATGGTGTGTTATTTGTGAGCATGGCTGCTTTTTAAATCATGCTTTTGAAAACATCTAGTACAATGACACCATTTATTTCTTCTTCTAGTAAAATTTTAATATAGATAAATAGCTTACAAATTATTGGTTTTAGTATGGAATTAATTTTTAAGTTTGCACACCAAAGATCTTTTCTTTTGTCCTTAATGCACATGTGGTGTAGTCTAGTTGTCCTTTTAAAACCTTACACTTGAATTTTGGGCTGCACACCATAAATTCCTTAAACTGAGTACAGTCTCTTGACTTTATTCAGACACTTCTGCTAAATTTAGGAATTTATGCAACAGTTCCAGGAAATCCTTACTTTACAACTTTAGCTGACAAGTGAGTGCCCGCTTGCAAGCCAGTAAGACGGGTGGTGTTTTCCTCTCTTTTGATAGAAAATGATTTCAGATAAGCTGTAGGGGTATCCATTTATTCACAAGGACTTTGTCTTGCAGCTGAAAGGAACGTTACCATTTCAGAAAGCTCTCTATGTATGACAACCGGTTCTAACTCTGCTGATAACGGAAGCTTCTGTCTCACCCCCAGTCTGGCTCATGCGAGCTGCCTGTTCAACATGTTCTGAGCTTGACATAGTTGTATAAGCCACTTTATGGTAAGAGAAGGTGTCGTTAGGCTGGTGAACAGAAAGGAATAAATACAGAAGTGTCAAGCTGCCTTCAGTTACATCTATTTATTGTCCCATATGAATACACACAGTATTTCATAAAACTACATCAAGATTTTAATCAAATTACACGTGTTGGGAGAGGGTGAAGCTGTTGTAGGGACTATGTTAAGTAAACCCCACACACAGTAGAGTACAGAACACAAATTAAGGAGACCTTTGCTCTAAAACTGCTGTCATTTGCCACAGCAGCCAAGAGAATCTCTTATAATAACACATACAGATCTCCAGGACTTTGTATGCCAGCTAATACAGGGCGATATAAACACAGGCAAGAGCATCCACTAGAGGGTATTGGCACACTATATATGGTAGTGCATTATAGATAATATCTAAGAAGTCTCATTTATCATGCCTTTGTATGAGACCTTTAAGTCTTTTCTCTTGTGCAGTCCATATTCCCCAGAACCTCTTCCATTTTCTGGTAGCAAATGCATTCCTAATACCTGCTCAGTTATTATTAAGAGAACAAATGGGTGGTAAGCTGCTCACCACCAAATTATCAAATGGCTCATGCCCAGGTGGTGATGGAAATATTGATGTAGTCATAAGACTTCTATAGAGATTGAATGGTAGTTGAGCAACATGAGGACTCGCCCCTTCCTCACACAACAGCTTTCAGGAGTGGGATAAGAGGGTTCAAATTCTGCTGTTTGAGCACTTCCAAAAAAGCACCTGTCCTTGAGGCAAGAGGGAAGGAAGCACAGGAGAGGAGCTCCTGTTTTTAATAACATCCAATAAGCCCATTGCTATCAAGGCTTTTAAAACAAATCTAGGATGGGACCTTTTAAGTTATAGTACAAGGCTGGTTTAGGTCAGAGAAGAACTTTTATTTGCTGTTCAGAGAAATGCTATATCGTAATCCTAACAGTATTTCTTTTGGATTTAAAATGTTTATTGTCTTGGTTATGATTGCTACATGAATTGTTTATGGTTTTACTCATAAATGACTATTAAAAGGAAGAGAGAAAGAAAGTGTAGCATGTATGTAAGATTGAAAATATAAAGTGCTTCTTATGAGCCTGTTTCAAAGTGCACTGGAGTCAATAGAAAACTCTGGGTGGCTTCCATTAAAACATGAAAAATCTCATTTTGTGGCAAACACTGAGCAAAGGGAAATATTGGCTGTCGTCATCTGAAATTACTTTCAGGGTTTCAAGTTGCTCTGATTACAAAAAAAGGGTAATGGTTCCTGAATATCTTTTGTTGTTGTTGTCGTGGGGAAAAGAGATGTCTCTTTATTTGTTGTGCATAATAGGTGGTGATTCAACTACATAAATTTTGGATTAAGGTGTGTGTGCATATATATATATTTACATTAATGTCTACAAATTCCATGTCCTGTGAGAGGCTGGGCCATACAAGTCAGAAAAGGAATTTTCTGACTGGTCTTAAAAAAGCTCAAGACTGGAGATGTACCTGCCCTACTAGTAACAAACCTAATTGTGGATGTGAACGAGGCTGACCAAATTGCACTGATCCCCAAAGCAGTGCTGTTTATCCCTGATAACAAAAACGGATAAAATAAGCCACGAAAGTGAAAACAAGAAATATTACCTTGTTCATATTATAAAAGCCATTGTCTTTCTTTCCCACTGGCTGAGGGAATTGATGATAATGCATGTGAGCACGTCAGAAGAGAATTTTAGTGAGAAAGCCCTTTATGTAATATCTATTTTCATTCAAATTGGAGATTGAGGGATCAAGTAACGGGATGAGATGTTCAAAGATTGATCTGTAAGAAGTTGTTTTATTGTTGTAGTCATTAATAAAAATGTTCTCCTTAAATATTCAGACATCTACTGCAGTATTAAAAATTAATCTGTATACTGCATACCAATTCTTGCTAATTTTTTTTTGTAAAATGTAAATTAAAAAAACCTGATTATGTAAATGGAAGTACTTGTTTAGAAAGCTGTTTTTTTTTTCTTGTAGCATTGATAGTATTGTTTGAATAATTTATTTAAAATTTAGTGAGGGATAAAGACTGCTTAGGCTTTCTGATTCTTTTCCTTCCAAATAGGCTTTTACAATAATGTGCAGATTCTAGTGCTCTGCCCAATCTAGTTTTAAATTATCTAAGTTATGAAATTCCTACCAATTCTTTGAAAGATTAAGTACTTCAACAGATCTAGCTAATACCTTGTCAGTCCTAATGCTCAATATATTTCTTTATTTCTGTAGAAAAAATGGAAATACATTCTGCAGAATAGTCTTTAAGAATGCAAGTATTTCCTGTCTTTTTGGATATTTTCAGATATGTAGACTTCAGCAGTCTATCTTCAGATATGTGTAATTCAACATGAATTTTAAAAATCACACTCAATTTTGTTAGTGTCATATTTCGTTGTGAACATCTGTTTTCTATCCGTTATTGCTTCTAAACATCTCTCAGTAGAATTACTGGTATAATTTCCTTCACATTGTATACCTGGTTTTCTAATTTCTGTTTTATTTCTTATTTCTGCCATCACAGAGAGAAATCAGTTATCACTACACATTATTTCTGTAATCACTTTTTAATACAAAAATATTTGCAAATTTAATGAACAGATTTGTTACAATTGCTCCAAAGTAAATAAGAATTTAGAACAAGGCCAGTAGCCTTCATTAAATATATTCTTTTACATATAATATAATAATATTACATAAATTAAATATAATCCCTTTTGTGTGTAATTCTGAGGTGCATCTAAGCTAGGCTGATGGAAAGCTGATATCTAGTAGTATTTAGGGGGGAAGCTTTTTAGCTCTGGTTGTTTTTGTCTCTTTCCAAACCCTCAGACTAAATTTTGTTGTTGCACTCTGAGAGAAGTCTTAAATTTTTCACTACTAATTTTTGTTACTAAAAATGCAGCAAGTTCACTGACAAATTAACCCTCATTCCTGC